>NC_046160.1:102377832-102677832 GCF_011064425.1 Rattus rattus | reverse complement strand
AGTTAAGAGCATGCCCTGCTCATGTAGAAAGAGGACCTGGATTCAGTTCTCAGAATCTACATGGTGACTCACACTTACCAATAACTCCAGTTTTAGTGACTCTGGTGCCCTTGCTCCTGTATGCACATCACAATCACAAATACATATAAACCAAGTAGGCCGATAAATATTTTCTCTCTTTTTAAAATTTTATTTTTCTTAGATATTTTATGTATTTGCATTTCAAATGTTTCCCTTTTCGCCCCCTCTCCCATACCCCTCCCCCTCCCCCTGCTTCTGTGAAGATGTTCCCATTCCCACCCACCCTCTCCCACCTCAATGTCCTGGCATTCCTGTACACTGCGGAAATGAGCCTTCACAGGACCAAGGGCTTTTTCTCCTATTGATGCTGGACAATGCCCTCCTCTGCTACATATGCGGTGGAGTCATGGGTCCCTCTATGTGTACTCATTGGTGGTGGTTAAGTCTCTGGGAGCTCTGGTAGAGTCTGGTTGGTTGATATTGTTGTTCTTCCTATGGGGTTGCAAACCCTTTCAGCTCCTTCAGTCCTTTTAAAAGTTGAATACAACCAAGTTCATGGACCTTCAAAGTCAAGGATCAGGAATGATAGAAAGCTAGCTGTGTGTCAGACACTCTCCCAAATACTACAGATTTGTTAATTTACTTAATATTCCAAGCAAGTATAAGAGATGCTGTCTTTTATAAATGGGAAAGCTGAAATCCAGATGATTTCAATGACTCATCTGAAATCAGACCCTTTAGTAAGTCTGAGCCAGAATTCAGACATTGACTTTAGGTTTGAACTTTCTGTCAGTTGTCTCAGGTGGGCATGTTAAGTGACCTTGATGAAGAAGAACGAATGCATCTATTTTGGCTTGGGATGATGTCAGAATGAGACTAAATTAAATTCTATTATTACCATGTAACCAAGAAGAAAACATTGAGCCCCAAAGTTAGAATAAACAAGAAACCTAAAAAGCCATCTTTAAGCCATCTCATTGGAATAAGAAAGGGTCGTGCCCGCAAAAATAAGTTAGGTCTTAGCAGGAAGCTGAAAGAATTAAGAAGAACTGAATGGAAGAAAAGTCCAGAGGTCCAAATTCCACAGAAATCTTCTATTAGTCATTCCTACCCACCTACACTGTTGTTAAACTGTCCCCACATCTCAGGAACAAAATATAAATTGTTTCATTTAAAAAAATAACAAGCAAACCTACATGATGTTTTATGTTAAATGTTTTCTAATTATAATGGCAAAGAATGAGAGGAAGTTAAGGTGGACTGCAGGTGACATATAGCACAAAGATTGTCCTAGGTTTCAAACAGGGCAGTAAGAGCAATTAGAAGCCATTATAAGTACAATGTTCTTAGACTATCAAAGTCATGATTAAATGGACTAAAGGAAAAAATAAACCCAGGTCTTATTTTAAAGGATACATTGACATTATACCAAACACTAAAAGAAGCAGATCTAATCATGGAACTATTCATCTGAATGATTCAACCACACTTGACTATTACTAATCTCTGCATAAGGAATATAAAAGACTAATCTGGCTGAGCATTAAATGGTACACTACAGACTCACTGTGCCTTAAAGACACCCTGCCCCAGGAAATGATCAATCAACAAATTCAGTAACAGTGACTTCAACCCAAAGCTAAGCTGAGATGAATTTGTCTCAAGCCAATAAACTTTGACAAGAGCAACAACCCAGCATTTTCTGAGTGTGTGATCTTTGACAACGAACTTAATTTTAATCTCTGTCAAAGAAACATTATGTGTAGCCCCCAGGCAATGCAGAAGCCATGTGGTTCATTTCGACCCAGGAACACATCAATAGCCAAAGAAATACACAAAGCAAATACCTTCTTCACCCAAGTTCCTTGAGGAATATTAAAAAGCAATCCAAGGTAGCCAGCACATGAACTGCTATAGCCTTCTCTTCTCTGTCTTTAATTGGTTCCTATGATGATATTCTACCTCCCACAGTTACTAAGAAACTCTTGACATCTGCTTTTTGATCCTTCCTCTCCAACTTGGTGATTGACCCTCTAACACATTTATCATTGGCATCAGCTTCTTTCTCTTCCAGGAAGAAGCACTCTCACACAGAAAACTTCAAAAGACATCCAATGATAAAGCACAAAGAAAGGCTTCTGTGAACACAACTTTTATTACCTTTTTGTTCCATCATACAGGAAGAAGGAGGCTATTCTTCAAAAGGTTTTATGGATATGATGCGAATAATACCTGTGAACTTTCTCTAAAGGATTGACATTTTTTTTCTGCACATATGTCCATGCCTCACATGTGTATGGCATTAAACTCCTAGATACATACATGTAGTAAATACTTTCATTCTTTTCATCCATTCTCCTTCCACTCCTGCTCTCTGGGAAATCCATCTTGCTTCAGTAGGATATGTATGAATGGAGGGAGTGTGGAGAAAAGGGGGATTAGATATCAGCTCTCCCTGTGTTCTCTGTCAGGACTGATACAGGTCTTTATGGGCAGTCCTCTCCTAGTTATAGCAACATTCTGTATCTGGATGCTAGCAGTACTGCCTTATATAGTTTAAATATGGACTGGATGTTCACCAAATTGTCCTGTGTTAAAATTCCACCCTCATACTTAGGTATTCAGACCATGGATTATGTAATTATGGTCTTCAATGATTAATATCATTAGGGTGAATATCTTGTGCCTGAATATTGGTAGGTTTACAAGAAGAGAAAGAAAGATCAGAGAAGACAAATAATACATGTAGTACACTCTCTCCCTCATACCAAACTGGTAACCAATACTCCCTCTGGACTCTGTCAGCAACATGCCATGTCCAGATGGATGTTCTACAGTATGTCACTCCAGAATCGTAAGCCAAAACTAACCCCCCCTCTCTTTAATAGTCTTCCTAAGATATTTTGCTATAAAACAAAGAGACAAAAATATCTTCCACTTAAGGCTTAGAAGTGATAACAGCCACCATAATGTCTCTTTATCCTTTCTTGTCTTGCCTTCTCTGACCATAAACTTGTCCTGCCTAACACTATTGCTGACAGGTTGACTCATATTATACCATTGGAAAATGTCATGTTCCATATATCTAAATAAATGTCACTCTGAGGGTTTACCATCTTTGTGTTATTCTTCACCTAATGTGGAAAAAAAGCAGCACAAAGGCACTGTAATCATTGTACACATTGCTTAATAACCTCCAACACAGAAGTACAGAGATGATGAGTGACTGCACAGGGAAGGAAGGGTTTTGAGGATGAGAAGGTAGGATGGAGAGTTCTCCTGCCTAGGAGAATCTTTTCTTCTCCTCTAAAAAATAGCCCTTTAAGACATGAAGTTAAAATGCAAGTGAAGTAAAAAGGAATTCAACCAAGTCAGTAGCAAAAATACCAATAACTCAATTTAAATGTGTGGGAAAGATACAAAGAAACAAGATATTCCTGACCTCCTAAAACAAAACCATAAAGACGATAATATAAAATGGCTAGTATTGATAGTAATAATAGAACTGCAAACTAAGACCACAATGAAATATTCACACCTCATATGATGCTAGTAACAAAAAAGATAATGGCCAAGTGCCAGAAAGAACATAAAGAAAAGGAAACAGGCACACTTCAGGCACATTTATGAACTGGTGTAGCCATTATGAAAACCTATATGGCAGCATCTCAGAACACATGAAAAATAAATTTATCATATGATCCAGTGACCTCACTACTTGATATACATAGGATACAAATGAAACCAGAATTTCAAATAGATCCCTCAACTTCCACATACACTATGAACACTGACTAATGGTGGTCTGGATGAAGAAACCCTAGGTGCCTAGGGACGTTGAAATGGATAGAGAAAATATGGTATGTACATGGTGGAATACAAAAAAACAAAGGAAGAAAATTTCAATATTGGTGACAAGATTTTATTAGGTAAATTAACTAGGGAACATCTTATTGAGTAAAATAACTCCAAGCTAAGCAAGATAAACCATATAATATTACTTACATGGGAAGTCTAAAAGCAAGATGAGTTCCTAGAAACAGGGATGAGAAAGGCAGTTTTCAGGAGATGAGAAAGGGTGACAAAATGAGATTATTAATATGTTGGTTAATGGAAACTTTTCAATTAGACACAATGAAGAAATTTGAGGGATCTGTCATGCAACATGGTGACTGGAATCATTTGCTTTAATTGCTTGGATCTTGCTTAGAGTAGATCTTTCAATGTTCTCATCACAAAAGAAGTATGCGAAATAATGATGATTTTAAATCATTTCCTTCAAATGATCCACCAGGTAGACTTATTTCAAAACATCATTAACATTCAAGTATATTCATTTAAAAATATATAATGTGACTTTCAAGTTACTTTCTTTTGCTCTGGAGTTAATAGCAATAAATTAGTTCGAGTTATTAAAGAAAAATTTTCTTTTCCTCCACGTAAGCCAGACACAGGACAATAACTAAGAAATACATTTTCTGATCCTATTGTTTGGATCCATGTCAGTACAGAATTGCTTATGATTTTTTAATTAAGATTTATGTCCAGAAATTTTGTTAGTTAATTTTTTTCTTGTTATGTGGAAATATTCTCTGAAAGTTGCTTATGCCCTCTGGACTTTTCAATAAGCGAAGAAAAGTAGGTCTAAGCACCAAAGCTATGGTTTTCAAAACTCATTACCAATGAAAGTAGATCAATGTTCTTTGGTATGTGTATTTATAACTGAGCAGGACATGCCCAATTACCTGTGTTTATGAAAAGTAATTCAAAGAAAATTTCACTCAGTAGCTAAGTAATTATTTTAACTAGAAAACAATTTGCCTGACCTGCTATCAATAGCGAAGTTCAATTTAATGAACAGTGACCACAGTGCTATAATTAATAACAGACGAAAGGGACTCAAGAACTCTTCACTGACCTATTTTTATAAAGAACGATCTAATGTGTAATCTGTAAAAGCACATTATAGAATTACTTTACAACTCTTATTTCTTCACGACTGCAAGCTTTGTAGAACGGAACTATTTATTTTCTTGAGTTGAAATACTAGCCCTGAGTGTAGTATTTGGCTCCTGGAAGGTGCTCAATATATACCAATTCACTGAGTAATGGGATGGATACGATGTAAGTGGATTTCTAATTAGTTTGTAATTGCAAAATATTTTGTTGTTAATTGAACATTGAAACAGCTGTATCTTTATTTGCCTTTACTATTTCTACATAATTCACAGAATCTGTTATCATGTATGGGTTTGCACGAGTTTGTTTCCTCGTTAATCAAATATCTGTTGAATCATTACTACAAGTAAGATATGTGTTTATGCCCTGTGGGGGACAGTGAGACCAATTAGACCCAGACCTTTCCTTCTGGGAGTATAGTTGTAGCAATGAAGTAGACCTTCCTATTCTACACTGAAGTATGTTACTCAGGTTTCAAAGAGGACCATCTGAAATAAAGTAAGAGGAAAGAAAGCTCATACCCAGCTACATTTTGAAGACATTGGGAAATTTTTCAGAGATAATTTGATATGGATCTCTGAAGAAAGTATCAAATGTAGACCTTCAGAGACTATCAATAATGGCATGGAGTTCAAAAATAAGCACTTTTTCCTACCTATCACGATTGGGTCTTCATAGCAACCCAGTGGAATGGGAAGGAGTGGCTACATTTTAGAGAATGTCAAATGAGTATATTTAAGATCTGAGTTTGCTCAGTAGGAAATTGATCCGGTTAATGAACCTTGCTTCCTTTGAAAATTAAGAATAAATAGTATGTCTTGGATTTGTTGAATTTTGTGTTTGAACTGAGTGTTCTAAAAACCATATGAAGAGGGATCTTTCTTTTCAACTATATGACATTGTTCTTTTGGTGAAGTTCCTTAGAGTAGAAATATCCATTAAATTATAGAGCAATCCAGGGTATGTATTAGGAGGGGTTGAGAAATAATGATTTACTGAGGTTTTCGGGCCACAGTGATGGAAGTACATTGCTTTACAAAATAACTCCCCTGGAGTGGCTGACAACAGTAATAATACCTAACATTTATTGAGTGCTTTTTTATGTGAGCACACATGCGCAACTTTACCTGCACGCTCTCTTTTAATTATCACAATAACCGTATGTGGTGGGTGCCACTATAAACCTATCTGTACAAATGAGAAACACTAGGCTCTGGTAACGAATTACTCAACCAGGATCACACATTTGATAAGTGACTCTACCATCATTATCATTATTAACAACCCCTTGAAAATACAACCAAACCTTTAATTAAGAAGACAAACAATTCACAGTCACATGGTAATAAATTGCACCCATGAAGAAAAGTTACCTGGTCTCAGAGTCATTAGCGCTATTGCTGGGTCTAAATATTCATCTACTTTGTTCCATCTATATCAAGTTGGGTCTGTCACAAGTAATTACTATGCAATATCTAAGTACACTGTGAATGTAATTAGGGGGTTTCAGTTACCAGAGCGAGGAACAAATAAATCTGCAGATCCATGAACTTCTATTGATTCAGTGCAGAAGAAAATCTCTTTTTCTCCCATTTATGGAGCAATAGTTCCTCAAGGCTAGCTTATCCCCTTTATATTGAGTCTGAAATTCAGACGCTCAAACTAATTCAAAGGCACAGCTTTTCCCTTTCTCTGTCTTTGCAATCATCATTGTTGAATAAAAACCAAATATGCCAATTATTTTGGCTTTGGGGAGGGGTGGAAGATGCTTTATTTTCGTCCTTCTGCATTTGAGTTTTTAACAAAGTCAGGCATGGCTGATTTAATGTGACTGGGGTCAGAATCAACCCCACAGAAGCAATTCATTATTCTCTTGGGGGCGGGGGATAAAAATAAGATTAGGATGCAAAGAATATTGAGCTGACTGGCTTAGAAATGAGTCCTTCTATTAACCAGTTATGAAACCCAAGAGAAGATATTCTTTGTTCCCTCAGTTTCCTCATCTCACAAGAAGGGAAAGGGCTAACTTGTACACAGTTGGAGTTTCTGATTGTTTCTTTGCTTGTTCGTTTTGGTTCTCTTTAAACAGTGTTTCCCTGAGGTAGCCCCAGCTGTCCTGGAACATGCTGTATAGACCAGGCTGGCCTCAAATTCAGAGATCCACCTGTCATTGCCTCCTGAGTTGTGGGATTGAAGGCATGTACTACCGCCACTCAGCATCATTATTGTTTTTTAGAAGTTTTATGTATATGTACATTTTATTCTATGTTCATTTTCTCTACAAATATTCATTTAGTACCCACTATAAGAGCTACAGATTCAGTGTGGTAAGTTGAGGTAGGGCCAATAATGAAGCTTGATGGGTAAAGGTACTTTGCCCCTAGCCTGATAACCTTACTTGGATCCTTCAGAATGATATGGTAGAAGGAGAAAAGTGATTCTGGAAAGTTCCCCTCTGACCCTCACAATCCAAAGTTGTATACACTAAGTTTAAAAAAAAGTTAAAATGATTTTAAGTTGAGGTTAATTCCTTAGGGATTTTTTTTCACAAAAATAAACGGATTGAAAGAGCATTTCCATAGAGAAAAATAGATCTTAGCATTTAGAAGAAATCATCTACTTAGCCTTTTTATTGGATGGATGTTTAAAAATGAGCTGAGAAAAGGTATTTAGAGAGTTGGTATTTTAAAAATAAAATCTTCAGTATGGATTACTAACTCATAGTACTGCAGATTTTATAATTTCTCATACATATATAGTTGACTTCCAAAGTGCATTTTTATTAAATAGCAGACTACGTTCTAAGTTTAAGGACAAAAGAATATTTTCAAGGTTGATGAAGCCAAAGGGCACCTTATACTGTACCCAGGATACTCTTCTACTGTTATTCTTGTCAGTAGCTTGAACTGTTTTGATAGTAATTAGCTGTCCATAAAAAAATGTGGGCACTTGGCTTCCTCTAGACTAATTAGCAACCTTGCTTCATTCTGTCCCAGATGGCTTCACCATGTCTTTTTCATTTAGTACAGACTGACTTGTTTTGCAAGCTCTAGAACCTTTCACAGTTTGTCAGTAACAGAATTATCAACTGGCTTCTGGTTTGAATTGTTCAGCAAGATGGCAAGCCAGTTGGGTTAAAGGTCTTCATGATCAGTTCTGACTTTCTCAATGTACGTTTAGGATTCATAGAACACTGTCACCAGAGTTTTCCCTATGAAGTTCATCTGACTTGAGAACTCAACCTACCTCAATGCTTAAGTTTTTTATCACTCTGAACTCAGTACCATGGTTTCAGTCATGGATTCTCTCTTTTGGTGGGACAAGGTATTAGGCATCTAGTTTTTCTAAAAGGTGATTCTTCTCATATTCTTCCTTTGCACCGTGCAGTTCAATAATATCTTCTATGATCTCTTTCCTAGTTGAGTCCAGATATGACCCAGGCCAAAATTAATAAGAGAACACAACAAATACAAAGAAGCATCTAGAGTTTTAGTCATAGACTCAATAGGGAAGAGTGGAAATAAAGGTGTTGCCAATATACTGATAACGGTAGACCATTTTCAAGAGTGGATGGGACTTTAGAGAGGGATGAGGAAATGGAACCAGTTATGGCAGCTCTGGAGTAACAGGTGGTGAAGAGGAAAGGGAATGTGGCAGCAAGGAGAATATATATGCCGGCAAGACACAAGGAAATTTTATGTACACTCATGAGGGCATGATTTAGATTTCTCAGTATCTACTTAAACAAAGCTGAGCATGGACTTTGCAATGCCTTGAACCCAGTACTACAGACGTGAAGATGGTAGAATTTATGGGGATCACTGGTTACCAGTATGGCTCCAGTTTACTGAAAGA
Source organism: Rattus rattus (assembly GCF_011064425.1). Lineage (NCBI taxonomy): Eukaryota > Metazoa > Chordata > Mammalia > Rodentia > Muridae > Rattus > Rattus rattus. Next base: position 102,668,997 of record NC_046160.1, on the reverse strand, counting down.
CCTTGTCTTCAAGGAATAATGTACACGTGCGCACATGCACCCACACCCACACCCCCCCCAACACACACGTGCACACTGGGTCATGCCATACACATACACATAGTACATATACAAGATTATCCTCTAAGTTTTCTATGATCAGTCCATCTGAACACTATCACTTCACCTGGCAATTCTAATACCAACCCTGAATGATAAAATTGCTATGCATTCTCTTTCAGTGAGATGGAAGAGTCACATTCTTTCTAACCACATTTTTCTTTAATATTTTCATTTTTGAGAATGTCATATACATATGCAAATACATATAATATCTGGATCTCATTTTTTCCCTTAGCTTCTTTGTAGTCTTCTACTATTCCTTTTCAAGACTTCATGTAACTTGTTTAACTAACTCACTAAGTCTAGTGTTGCCCATATGTGCATGGCTCTAGGTCTTATCTGTTGGAACATGGTAACCCTAACAGTTACTATATCTTCAATCAAGAATGTCTTCTTTCCTCGACAATTATCTACTATTAATACCTAGTCAATATGAGAGGAAAATGATGTGAAGATTATCTACCATACCAATGACAGGATTTTAGCTGACCTAAGATTGTGTGATATTGTTCAGATGCTATGAGTTCATAATCATGATATGTTTATAGCACTCCTCCCAAGCCTCTAGCTCTTATAATCTTTCTACCTCCTCTTCTACAGTGTTCCATGAGCCTTTGCAGTAGAGAGCTAATATATATGTCTGCTTTATGACTGCATTCTCCTTTGAATACTCAAAGGAACAAGCAGGGGAGCACATGAAAGAACAGATTATATTTTTTTCAGGAGGACATTGAAGAAGAACAAAGAATTGGCATTTACAACAATTTCCCACATAGTGCACATATACCCAGCTGAGACTCCACACTTTGAAAGGGGAAGTAGACATGAACATTTACACAGGACATCTCTCCACATCAATAATGCTTTTGCTATTAATTTTACTCACAACATCCAATTTCTTGTAGAGGAATAAAGAAAGGTTATTGTCAAAAATGTTAGATTTATCCTTTTGAGAACCAGAAATGGCATATGTCACCATTCTACAATAGCCCAGCAACAGATGTGCATGGAACAAAAAGTAGCCATCCAACTCATGCTTGACTTTTTGATTTTCATTAAGCAAACATGGCATTAAGATAGTAACCATATTTTATAGCATATAGTAAAACTTAAAAATTATCTGAATTTCAATCTTTCATGGCATCATGAATTAAATTCAGACTTGCATCTGTACTCTTGTTTTTTCAAAATTCTACTCAAAGGACAGCAGAGGAAATAACAGTTATATAGGTTCTGAGTGACAAAAATTATTATGGGACAAGACTAAATCAGGGGGGAAATGTTTAAAATAAATGGAAGGAGGAATATATAATGATGAATAATAATTGACACAGGGCAGAAAACACTGGAAGATAAGTGGGTCCACAGAAATCAGCAGACAACGGTATTTTGCTATACACACTGGAAAGATGCAGCATCTTGTTTCTTAATATACTTCTGAAAGAGATAAGATTTGAAGGGGTTGGGGATTTAGCTCAGTGGTAGAGCGCTTGCCTAGCAAGCGCAAGGCCCTGGGTTTGGTCCCCAGCTCCGAAAAAAAAAAAAAAAAAAGAAAGAAAAGAAAGATTTGAAGCAGAAGAGTTAGGAATAAATGAACCTACAGACAGCCCCTCCATTGGGACAAGACTCAGACTCAGATGTATAAGCACAGAATTTGACCAAAGAGGAACTTGGAACCTCGCTTCAGGATGCTGAAAATGTGAGAGGTTGTCACTCACAAGAAATACATAAACATACATACTGACAACTAAGAACCATCTGCCCACTTGACCCTCTTTTTCCTTAGTTCTGAAGATGGTTCCCTACCCATAAACACACAAAATATGTTCAAGAGAACCTGGATCACATCTGAGAAGCTGAATTCCTGAAGAAATCTAAGGACTTAAGATAAATTATTGATGGCTATGACTTGTTGGAGGTTAGATCTTTAATATAGTTGTTAGATCCTTATTATTTTGGCAATTATAAATCTTTACACTAATAAAAGTTTCTGTAACTGTACAAAATATAACTGACTTATGAGAATTTTATACAGAACTGTACCTAAAAATAAACAGCCAAGGTTCATCAGATACCACAGTATATGTATGAACACCATAGACAATGATGTGTACAGAGAAATAAAAGCTGATATGTCTATAACACAATCCCATGCCTAACGTTCAGGGAGCACTATGTAGGAGAGGTTGGGAAGGCTGCTCAAGTCAGAAGATCAGGGACTTAAGCTATGACATTATGTGTTCCATATATTACAGGCAGTTTCATCCATAAAATCTCAACAACATGATGACCTAAAGAAGATTTACTCAGTGACAATATAAGCTTATACCTCAACTGGATGGGTGAAATCTATCAGAGCCCCAGCTTTAAATGAGGAACTGCAGACAATTAATGGCTGCTAAAAGAGGAAAAAATCCATCTCCTCTAGGAACATGTGCTTCTACTTGATCCCATTTCTCTTCAGCTCTGAAGATGGTTCCATACCCATAGTATGGTTAAGAGAAACTGGTTCATACCTGAGAAACTGAGTTCCTAAAGAAATCTAATGGCTTAAGATTAGAAAATGTTACATTAGTACTTACTTACTTACTTACTTAATTGTAATTAAGGAATAAGGCTAAAATAGTAATGAAGCACTTTGAAAGGAAGGTATAAAATTTCATCACATAATACTTTAAGAAGAAAGAAGATGGCCTCTTAGCTGAATGAGTTACCTTTTTCCTCAGGGTAGAAACTGAAATGATAAATAAAAGATTTCTAGAAATATTAACTAAGTGGCAGAAATCTATGAGCAGAATCTAAGTTCACTTAGAGCATTCAGAGAGAAAAGAAAGAATAATATTTATCCCCGCATTCCAATGAGGAATTCCAATAGTCTGCATCCAGGTCTTTGCTAAATTGTGTTGAAGGCAGAAATACTTTGAATCTGAATTTAAAACTACCCAGGTTATGAAACAATAGCCCCAAACCATAATGTAGGTGGCAGACCATGTCACTATACTTTGAAACTGATGTGCCAACTCATGAACTCAGAGAATGTTAGACAACAATGATGTCTTTTCTACCATCCATTTAGAATCACATAGCTCTCCCTAATGACATTCTAACACACCAATTGCTAACTAGTAAGCACACAGAATTCTATGCATTCTATTCTATATTATTCCTGGCATAAGCAAGGTAAAAGAGAGAATAAAAGCTGGAATTATTCTACATACTTGTAAAAGTTGCAGCTAAGTTAGTCAGGATGTTTGATGTTATCTTTCTAGGTCATCAAGCTTGTTGTATTGAATGGTCCACATGCTGCAAATCAATCAGTTTTTGAGTTCTATGCTTCCGTCTTTCTCCATTTTACATCTGCCTTCAATACTTACCCAAGATTCTATGTTGTGATTTCTTTCTCTTTCAATTTCCTGACTTACTTCTTTCCCATACTGATAGCTGCAGTTCTAAACTATATAACTTTTGATAATGGAACATGAAAGAGGTGATGAACTACTGGTACAATAAATAAGTCATTGGCAAAATACCAAAACAAAACCTAGAAAGAATTCTATCAACTCAATCTAAGTCCCTGATCAGTTAACTTGGTGTTGAGCAACTCTATGAGTACAGAGTTAGCTAGGCCAGACCCAGTGAGCTAAGTTCTCTATAGCACACGTCTTCCGCGAGGAACCAGAGAAGCTATCTCCGTAGTTATGTTTGGACACACAAGCTTTCTTGAATCCTGCCATGGTGAACAATGAACCTGAAACTGCCAAGAAAGAAGAGTAATAAATCTTTAACTCAACAAGCCTACACATGATGGCTCAGACTGACCAACAGCTTGATTTAAGCTTCAAATGCAAGGTCAGACCATTAGCCAAGGAACAAAGAAACAGTTAGCACACTTGAACCTATGATCGGTAACAACTATAAATGGGCACTGTTTTAAACCACAGAATCAGTACTAATGAACTGTTCAACCATGGTAAACTGGCACACTGTTCTACTGAGTGATTTACTCCATTTCTTTCTATGTGGCAATATTCTTATCTTAGTGAATATACACTTCTCTAGCCATGCTTGAATTATGATTAGTCAGAGTTGTCTTCCAGCTGCCATGAGCCAAGCATTGTGCTTAATGAGAAATAAAGGGTGACAAAATATTTCTCTACATGACCAGGCTTGTTACACTCCAAATCTTCCCCAAGGCTCATCTGTGCAACTCTACAGAAAGTGCAGTTTTTGCAAGAATGGGGCAAACAATGTACCCAGAGCTACTCATCTTTGACATCAGATCACCCTCAGATATCAAATCAGTTCTTATGAGTGGATATCAGATCAGTTCTTCATTCTCCACACTGCCCTGATTGATATGGAGTCACTTCGGCCTGCCTTCAGCAATAACCACGTTCTATCATTTAAGCCAAATTACCACTTGCTCTTGATCTTTCCTATTGATAATTTTCCATATCCTGCCTTTCTCCTGCAGTTAGACTATAATTTTCTAATAGTCTATTCTTTTTTTTTTCTATTCTTTTTTTTTCAGAGCTGGGGACTGAACCCAGGGCCTTGCGCTTGCTAGGCAAGCACTCTACCACTGAGCCAAATTCCCAACCCCCTAATATAGTCTATTCTATACCTAAAGAGTAAATTCCAATTTCTCTTCCTACATAAATTCTATTGCAGAAGACCCTGAAGCTATGGCGCTAGTACTCAATAAAATCTTCCTTGACAACAAGTTTTCAATAAAAATTGGTTTTCTTTAACAAGATGAATAAGAGCAGGTATGGGTAGGTGTGGCTGACACAGTGGATATTAGAGATTAAACTTGTAACTTCATACCAGAAAAGAGACGGTGAGCCCTGGGTAGGAGTTTTATTGTTGCCGAGTAATATGAAAAGGCACTTAAGAAGGGAAAATGTGGAGCTAGAAAGATGACTCAGCAGTTAAGAGCACTGACTGCTCTTCCAGAGGTCCTGAGTTTATTTCTCAGCAGACACATAGGGTCACACAACCCTCTGTAATGGGATCTGATGCCCTTTTCTGGAATGCAGGTGTACATGCAGATAAAGCACACATATACATAAAACAAATAAGTCTAAAAATATTTAAAAGAAGAGGAAAAAGCAGGGATATTTTTAAAAAATCAATGAAATAGTTGTAGTGCTTTTGAAACCATAAACTATTCTATAGTTTAAGGTGTTGTCAATGCATGGGTTCTTGAGGGAAGTAACCGGGTACAGATAATGTTCCACAGGCAGCATAGAGCCTCTGAAGGGTTTTCAGTGGAGAAGATGTATTCAGATTCAAGGTTTCAAAAATTCAGGATATTCTCCTTAGAAATGGGAATACCAAATAAATCAGGCTATTATATGTCAATAAAATAGGATCTTCCCTTCCTTCTATAATTATAGTCAAGATGGAAAGAGTGAGTGTAATCTATAAAAATATTTGTGCCCATCCCTTTGGCTATCAGATCACTGAAAGAGTGGAAACCAAGGAATTAGACTTTTCTTAGGAGACCCATGGTGGGAGAAATAAAAGTGGAACCAGCCAGAGAAGAAGCTTATGTTCAGGAAGAAATCTACCACTTGTCAATCCACCTTGCATGAGAGATGGGAGGCAAAATGATGATGGACAGCAACATATCTGTGTGAACTTCTTAGTAATCCATGCCCTTAATTAGCCTTTTGTTTAAGCCCAAGCTTCATGTTGTGACCTGAAAGATGGATTTGAGGAGCCAAAATAAATCTTTGTGTCTATCCCTAAAGTAGCCACATTGACTAAATCTTGCTTTTTGTTTTTTTTTGTTTGTTTGTTTGTTTTGGTTTTTTTTTGGTTTTTGTTTGTTTGTTTTGTTTGTCACTAGTTACCAAGGTCATTAACTGGGCTATTTACAACAAGTGATCCTGGTTGGCTAAGGAGTTGTCAGGGCCAAAGCTCTGATTCCACAAATTCCAATAACCTAATAATGAAAAGGAAAGGCCCATGACAGAGAAATTATTTGAGATAAAATTAGCCATTGGACTGGCCGATGGCCAAATAATACAAAGCATATGCCAGGGATAATTTCAAGGTCCTTTGGTTTGTTTAGCTTGAAATTCAATGTCCCAATCACTATGGGTGGGTAGTTCACTTCTCTAACCCAGGTACTTCATAGTCTCTTATCCACAGTTTTCAGACCATGTGTTTCATCGACTACAATGATTTCTTCCATGATGTATCATTTCCAAATAACCTAATCTGTTCCATGGCAGTCCAGATCTATAGAACCCCTGAAATATTGAATGTCCGGTTCTATCACTATAAACTGAAGTTATTTAATAGGATGGTTTGCACTGATGGTACTTAGAACACTGCATGTACTTCTTTGCAAAGTCATGCTTCATGAAGTAGTGTCATGGCCTTGTTAGAATAAATTATCATCTTTCATCTATGCATACGTAAGTGAAAAATATTTATATTTACATGCACATGGACATGTGTGTTTATCTATTTGCATACAAATTTATATTGGTACATATTCATTGTAGATACTAATGGGTTGTCAAAAGGTAATTTTATACAAGTATTTGACCACAGGTTTTCATGTTTAAAGGCTCCATTAGCATGGTTTCACCTTCTTTTGTCCTTTCTGTCTCCAAAGCAATGTTGCATCAAGAACTTTAGCTCTCCTTTCCCTATTTTTTAAAGACTGAACAGTCACCCTTAACTACAACTTTTATTTAGGTCAGGTCAAATGATAATTTAAAAACTCCTTCTTTGGACCCAGGGTTGTCATGGGCATAAGGAGAAAGGAATAATTTATCAAACTGTTAAGTAATGTCAGATATTGTGCTGGGATCAGAATTTTCCCTAAACTGACTAGAGACTTTAGGAAACAGTAGGAGGTCTTCCTCCATAGGAGAAAAAGTGTGTCATTCACTGCAAAGTTCAGGCATGAGACATCTATAATAGAAGACCATCAAGGCTGATCTGGAACTGCAGACATTTATTACCAATTGCTCAAAGGCTCAGATAGAAGAAACACGAGTTCAAGGCCAGTCTGGGTAACTTAGTGGGACCCTGTTACAAGAGAGACAGTGAGAAGCTGGGCTGGTTATGTTTCCTAGTCAGTCTTTGGGTGCCTTCCTAGCCTGTGTGAGGCTATGGGTTTGCACTACTGTATAAAGAGGCAGGAGAACAAGAGAAAAACCTGTGGTTTCAAATGTAAAGTTTGAGAGAGGATGGGGAGAGGAAAAAAGTGGACTGGGATCAGGTATGGGAGGAGACAGGGAAGATGCACAGAGGATCAGGAAATTGAACAGAGGTTGTAGCAGTGGGAGATGGGGATCTGGGTTGCCAACAGACAGTCTCAGACACCAGGAAAGCAAGAGGCTCCAAGGATCCAGTGGGAATGCTATTAGCTAAAAGACCCAACAAAGGGGAGAGAGATCCTGTAGAGACCATATCCAGAGGTTAGGCACAGTCCCCAGTTGAGGGATGGGGATACTCACCCTTCTCAAAAATTTTAATTCAGAATTGCTCCTGTCTAAAGAGTGGAGCAGAGACTGAAGGAACCCTAGGAAGTTTCCAAGAGCCCTGGGAACACTTGATACCCCAGTGTAGGGGAATGCCAGGGCAGGGAGGTGGGAGGGAGTTGATGAATGGGGGAGAACACTCATAGAAACAGGGGGAGGAGGTTTGGATAGGGGTTTTGCTGAGGGGAAACCAGGAAAGGGGATAACATTTGAAATGTAAATAAAAATAACAAAAATTTGAAAAAATAGACCACCCTCCCCTGAAAAATGTAAAGTTTGCCTGATATGAGAGCTATCAGAAATGCAAGTCTTGAAAATAGAGGTATTTTATGTAGATTTATGAGGCATAAGTACTTGTGGAGAAAAATTATTGATGAAAAAGGGTGTGAACAAGGAGTGCTGTTCAATTCTCTACCAGTGTCAATAGAAATAGGAACCTACACTAGGGGCTTATCACCTATGTTTAGGATTAGGTCATATTTAGGGAAGATAAATAAGGTCAATTATCGCTAATTTTTACCCCCCTTGTGTGTGTGTGTGTGTGTGTGTGTGTGTGTGTGTGTGTGTGTGTATCATGCATATGTGTATGTGTGCATGCATGAGCTTGTATGTGTGTGTTAACAGTCACGCCTACGGATGGGTATTCAGGTATTTGCACCCGCATATGTAGGTCTGAGGACAACCTTCAGAAATTTCCATGTGTGGCTTGAGGCAAGGTCTCCCTATCAGCCTGGAATTTTGCTATGTAGGCCATGATAGGGTGCCTGAGAGTCTTCAGGGACACACCTATGTCTGTCTTCCATTTCTACAAAACTGAGATTACAGGCATATGCCATCATGCTCAGATTTTTACATGGCTTCTGAAAATTCAATGTCACCTTCTTACTCTTTTAAGGTAAGCACATTACCAACCCAGCCATTTCCTCTGCCCTACAGCCTGTGTCTGTGTCCTCTCAAGAAACAGGGCAATGTTTGGGTGTCATGTTTGTCCTAAGTCTCATCATTTAATATTAAAAGTTACCAGCATCAAACATTCTTCCTAAATAATAAGGGTGTGCTTTCCAACCTGCCCCTTGGGATTGAAGGAGGCTGTAAAGTTGTGACATTGTATGAATATTTTGAAAACTACTGGACTCTTTCCTTTGTCTGATTGCCATTCTAAGTAGCCCCCATTAAAAAAAAAAACTTCTCATTCTTTACTTAGTTGGTCTTACTCTTGGTTAATAAAAGGATTCAAGATAATGGTTGTCTGAGTTTGATTTTTAACTGCTGTGAACAGACCTTGACCGAGGCAACTCTTATAAGTTCAGAGGTTCAGGCCATTATCATCAAGGCACAAAACATGGCATCAGCCAGGCAGACATGGCACTTGAGGAGGTAAGAGTTCTACATCTTCATCCAAAGGAAGCCAGGAGCAGATTGTCCTCAGGCAGCTAGTAGAAGGGTCTTAAAGACCATGCCCACAGTGACACATTTCCTCCAACACAGCCATACCTCCTCCAACAAGGCCACAACTTCTAATAATGTTACTTTTGGGCCAAGCATATTCAAACCACCACATTCCACTCGCTGGCCACCATAGGCTTATTTATGAGTCTATGGGAGCCATAACTAGGCACAGCACAATATGCTTAGTCTAACTTCAAAAGTTCCATAGTCTATAACAGTCTCAACAACGTTAAAAGACCAAAGTTCAATGTCTCTTCTGAGATTCATGCCATCTCTCAAATATAATCCCTTATAAAATCAAAATAAAAAAGCAGATCGCATGCCTCCAACATCACAGGATATACAATTACCACTTCAAAATGACATAGTAAGGAAATCCTAGACAAAAGCAAGTCCAAAAACCAGCTGGGAAAACTCCAAACTCTGCATCTCCATATCTGATGTCAACTCCTTTCAGTTTTGCTGATTGCAACACAATTCTTTCTCTTGGGATGATTCCACTCCCTGTTGGCAATTCCTCGGCAGGTATTTATAGCTCTGGCATCTCTAACATCTTGAGGTATCCAAGGCAACTTCAAATCTGCAGCTTCTTGCTCCAATGTCTCAGATACACACACACACACACACACACACACACACACACACACACACACACACACACACACACACTATCCTTCTAGTCTCCTCCATTGGATTTGAGTCACATCTCCAGCTCTACCCGCTAGAGTCTGGTTGACTCAACCCCATTGCTGCTGCTGTTCTCGGTGGTCATCCCACGGTACTGCTATCTCTATTACACTGGGGTCTTCCATTGCAGCTAGGCTTCACCAATAGCCTCTCATAGGCTCTCTCTCTAGACTCAACTTGTTTGCATGACCCTTTCAGTTTTGGTCTGTCAACTACAACTGAACCTCTACCTTCACCAATGGGCTTCCTTGACCACTCATAGTACTAAGTCAGCTGCTCTCCATGACCTCTTCATGCCTTCTAAACCAGTACCACCTGGGTAACTCTTACACTTACCCAGTCTAGCTACTAGCATGAGGTATAACCTTAGTCACCTCTAGAAGTGTTTCTTTTTGCCATTCTTAGATCTTATTTCTAAGAGCTTCTTTATGCTCCCAGAAGATTTTACCTCAGTGATTGATGCTGGTCTCTTCCTAATCACTGCTAGTTTCTTACTTGCAGCTAATTAGCATCAGTTGTCTCAGTAGTTCCTTCTATACTTGACTCTAAAGCCAGAACCATGTGACCAAAGCTGCCGAGCCCTGCTGCAGGAACTGGAACATGGCCTCCTTGTCATATTACATTATCACTAGCTTTCTGTTGTCCAACTCCTTCATTGCCTAAGCTTGACTGCTCTGGAACTTGCTCAGTAAAACCTTGAATTCCGATATCTGCGTGGCTATATCTCCTAAATATTGGGATTAAAAGCATGCACCACCATGCCCTGACTTAAGATTTTATTCACCTAGAATTTGCTCTGTTCCAGGCTGGCCTTGAATTTGGAGAACTGCTTGCCTTTGTCTTCTTGTAGTAAAGGTGCATATCACCCTGACTGGGTCTAAGTTTTTCATGGTTATATTCCTCAAGATAAGGATCAATAGCCTGTGACTTCCTATCTCAATATCTGTATCACAAGGATGCTTTCCATTTCTGGATTGTAATTCTTTTCAGATTAAAAACCCAAATGAAAACTATAACCAAGGAAAATAAGACCTAAGTATAAGTATCCCTTGTTCAGCTCCAAAGGCATGAACAATAAGCTTGGCTTGGTGGGATCTCGCCTGGAGATCACCACTCCCTTAATCTGTTAATCTCCTTAAATATAGAATTTAGCTCCATTGTACTTTCTGGTGCCCCTTAACAGTTGAACCACATCCTTTTTATTTCTCCTTTCTTAGCTTGCTCCTTTTCATTAAAATGCTCACTAAAACATACCTCCTCCAACAAGGCCACACCTCCTAATAAAGCCACTCACTAGGCTACCCATATTCAAACCATTATAGTAATAAAAAGAAACTATCAAATTCATCTGCTTTCTACTGAAGCCAGAGCATATATTAGACTTGGCATCTGAGTGTTGAAGATTGAGTGTTGGCATTTCTGATGATCTGTAAGACTTTAGGAAACAACTTCAACTAAATTGTTGTTTTGTGTTCTCACTGATAAAACATATAGTAAAAACTCTAACTCATACCAACAGTTAAAAGAGTATAAAATAATAAAATATTAAACAAAACATTAAAAAAAATACTGGTCACACCCAAGTACCAGGCAGTAGCACTTTCAATTTGGTGTGTCTCTGAATCTCCAAATCCATGATCTCTAGAATCTTGCTGAATAATATTTTTGACAATTCAACAATAACCAGTCTGTGGATTTCAGAAGCTGTGACAGGTCCATCAATCAGCAGGGACACCATTTCATTAAGGAAAAAAAAATCCTTATGAGCTTCTCTTGACTCTTTTGCAGTCTAATCAAGAAAATGAATGCAGGCTTCTTATTTCCACCACCAAGTGCTAAAAAATGCTAAACTGTGTTCATTCATCATAAAATTACAATATGGCCCTGTCATTAGCGGGTTAAAGATAGCTCATGTCACGCTTCCAGATTTAATCAGACTTACTAATAATCATTCCTCAGCACAGGGGTAATGATACATATTCCACACAAAATAATGCTGAATTTTCATTAATGCCTCAGGGATCAAATGATTATAACCATCACGATTCTAATTTCAGATAATCAACACAAAATTATTTAGGGTTTGTTGGCACTTTCTCAGTACACAGTGACTTTTCCAGTGTGAGAATGACATATGCCCCCTTTTCCTTTTCCTTCTCCTCAGATGTATTTTTGTTACTACAGCCTTATCTCTGAAAGATAAAGACAATTAGATATCCTCTTTAAAGCCAGCATATACTACAGAATACACAGGTCTTGACAATCCAGCAGATGAATATTTAGATATTATCACTCCTTTAGAGAAGAAGGCCTGAGTAGTTCTGATCCTTTGGTTATGGTCTTGTGATGAATTCATTGCCACTTGGATTGTTTTCTTCTGACTCTGACTTTGCACACCCTTGTTAAAGAGCAAGAGTTATTATAGAAGCAACAACTATAACATTTCATAACAAAACACAAATGCCCTAGTTACAGGCTCTGGAATTTCCTGGCTGCAGAAATCATGCTGCTCTATGTGATATCATTCATAATGAAATAAACATCAGTTTTTGTCATAAACAAAAACCTCTGTATGCTGATTGCCTTATCTATTTTACTGCAATGTGTCTTCTGTAGTACTCATTAGGAAGTCACAAGTCCTATCCTTTAAGTCTGAAGAATCCTAACTTCAGAAATATATATGTTGATATATTTTTAGCTAAGAAAGCTTTCCTGAAGACTATGGAAAGGAAGGTAATGGTTTGGAATAAGTCACAATAGATAAATCTAATTTTCCTCCAATCAAAATCTTGATATTTAATTTAGAAGGGTTCTTTCATTAGTCATGCATTCATCTCTATAGGCTGTACTCTCTAAGGGTGAGTTTAATGACTTCAATTCTGTGTGCACAGCCAGTATCAAGTTGTCACAGTGTGCTCATCATTATTGATCTCTTGTACTTTTCAAAATTCTTTGACTTTCAAGCACATTGAACTCTTTTTCTTACACGACTTCACCATCAATCATTGTTTTAGTCACTATGCCAATATAGAACTACCTGCCTGCAGAATGTTAAACACCTTATTAAGAGAAATGGTAATATAATGTATTTCAAAGGTCACAACAATACCGTGGTCAACAGATCAATTGCAATCAGCTGTTGATTGTGAGTTAAAAATGGTTGTTCATGAATGGGTAATCACTACACTCTTTCTTCACAGTTCATCCATTTCACTCTGTGGCACTAATGGGTGCCATGGACTGAGAACTTAGTCCCCAAATGCCAAGTGCTTTGTGGAGTTTAGGATTTTCTGCCCCAGCACATTACACTTTGGTATTTGATAAAGCAAAGAAGGAAGATCTCTCACCTTCTCCTATGAGGAAAGTCATAAAAGAATTTTCTGACCAGAGAGTTTTACATCATAAGCTGTGTCTTCTCTGTACTGAAAGAGAGAAGCTGAATACATGGAACTACCAAAAGGAATCTAAGTTCTGGGGATAACTGACATTATACTGTTTTTATAGCCAATGATAATTCTCCAAGACTGTCTAATATACATTAAAGCAAATGACAAAATTGTGAAGCTCCCTGGAAACTTGAAGATTCATTTCTGAATGCTGGACCACACAAACAACATATTAACTAAATAAATTATATTGAAAATGTTAACTAAACAAGCCTATATTTTTTCTTTTGTTACTCCTTAGTACAGATTATTTTGGTGTAAAATTAGCCATGAATGATAAAACAAGTATTTCCTCATTTGCATCCTTAGATTAGGCCCTGATAGGTAATAAATGGTGTACCTTAAGAAGTATGATTGGCAAGGCATCAACAGAATACCTGAGTAATAATGATGATGGAGAGTTAATCCTGCTATTGAATGTTTACTGTGTTTCAAGTTCTGTACTAAATACTGAGTGAGGATTAACCAATAGTCCTGACATAAATGTTCAATGTGACAATATTGTGTTATCTCCCACATACAGATGAAAAATAATGGCTCTGTATGTCAAAGATTTATTCAAGAACACATGACTAAGAATTGGCAGAGGCAACTCTGTTTAACTGAGAATTCAAATGTGTTGCTATTCCAGAAATTCTTTGTATTCTTAAATTACAATGGCTAAAAGATACAAGTATATAGAAGACAGATTAACATACTTTTGTTCAATTATTGCCTATCATCACCATGTCTTCCACTGTACTTTAGCTCTTTAAATCAGCAAAAGAGGCCAATCTTAAAAGAAGTTAGAGATATCCTGTGATTCTCCATTTTATTTTCATGGTCAAAGATAATATGTTCACAGGGAACTACAAATACTATTTTTACTTGAATTTCCTAAGCATAAGTTCTTATACTATACTTTAATCTACAATTTATCTAGATCTATGTTTCATGTGAAGAATTTTTCTCTAACAGAAAATATCCTCTCAATTGTATTTACAGTGATTAGAAAAAGAAAAGGAGTAGAAAGATGAGGAAAGAGGGGAGGAGAGAGAGATAGTAGCAAGAAAATAATGAATATCATGCTGAGTTTTTCAATTTTTATGTGGGTAATTAAGCAAATTGAAGTCTACCTTTACTCCATGTATAAATTTACATACTGTAATGAGATCATAATCATTTAACAATCAAAGAAGCATAGATTGTTATTTAAGGAACTAGGACTAAAAGTCAATATACTAATGGAAAATTTTTTGGGTATAAATTTTAATTGATCTGGGTAAACATGGGTGGAAAAGGCATTGTCAGAAGATAGGACAGAGAATTTATCAGAGTTGATAAAATGATGCAAAGGGCAATGAGGGCCTGCAGGAGGGTGGGAGAAATTAAACGGTGAATAATGAGACTGTAGCTCACCCACAGACACTATCATCACTAACAAATCCCTGCAAACCCTGTCAAAACTGTGTCTGTGTATGCGTACCTCTTAAGGCCATCTGGACATGTTCAGCACAATGGACAGATCTTGGAAGGCCAGGTGGGGGAAATTTTAAGAAGCAAACTTCTCAACCTCTAATTCTAAACTTTCCATGTTGCAATTTGTTGAGTTTTACTCTCTTGCTCAGGGTGGCATACTATCAACTCAATAAATCATTTCACTCTACCTTGCTACAGTGAAGATGTATTCCAACCTCACTTGTAAACCCTTCAGGATGGCCATGGTTTTGTCACATCTGGAGAATGAAGTGAAGGACTTAGTTACAGATCCCTCCCTGCAGACCCCTGATGTATTATCATCCAGAGAGGTAAACTAATAGCAATTACCATTCACTTAAATGTATAACCTTCCCCACTATAGCATAGATCATCACACTGGCATTAATCCAGCATTACAAGTGAATGTCAAATGACTTTTTAGAACAAAGTCATATTTCACCCTCCTCCACACCATCTGTGGCTGATGAACTACCACTGCTACTGCTGTTCTTCAAGTCTTTTTTGTTTTGTTTTGTTTTTACCTTTTTTTTATTTTTTATATTTGACTAGGACTTTTTTCCCCCAGAAAACAGACTCAAATGCTATGTCAACAATGTGTTGGAATATGTTTTCATGTCAGTGAAGTTTTGATTATCTTTGTATACAGAGAATCTCATACACTACCTGATTTATAGTGGGCCTTAGTAAGTGGATGTTCAATTGGTGACATACAGGTGACTAGTTATACAAAATATTATATCATCCAGTGCACATCATATGAACACAGACTAAAGGAGCAATAAAACACCCATATGACAGTTCCTAACTGGCATGCCTATACATTCAATATACCACTTATTCAAGTTCTCTAACATTAAAGAATCTAGGATATACGACTGACCCAGGACATTTGACCAACTTAAGCTCAAATAGATACTTTCTTAAAACTCTGTGGACTTTTATAGACTTATTCAATAATAAAATGTGGATACTCATTGGGCTTCACTGCCAATATTTTCTTCAAATATTCCCAATTTTTAAAATATGTTTGCTACCTACATGTTTGTCTATCTTTACTTTGTATACACTCATGTTATAGATATTCATGTGGATAGAAATTTATTAAGGACTAAGTTCAATGTCACTAAGCAGAATGATCCCTTTAAGGACCCCACATGAAAAAGTACTGGGAAGTGCTAGAATCCTGAAGAGGTGGGTGCTGGTACGAAGCCCTTATGTCATAGAATGTGACTTCAGAAGATAGCTCTAATGTAACAGTATGAGTGATCTCTAGGCGGATGTTATAAAAGAACTGGGCCTTATTTATTCTACTGTGTGTTTTTGCCTTGAAATAGAATTGCTTCCAGACAAGTCTCCATCTTTGCTATCCATGCCACGAGGAAGTATAGTCAAAATGGACTATCGCACAGCATGAACTGTGAAATGGGCCACTGTGAGGAAAGGACTCATCTTCTTCATGAGCAGGCAACCTCATGAGTAGGACAATGGGAACTTGGTATGGAGTAGAATGAGAGGATAGTATGGAGAGAGTTTATTCTATTTCTTTTTTCTGTCACAAATCTTATTCTTGCTGGAGGAGCTTGATCGCATGCCACTCATTTCAAGTAGATGCTGATATTTATTGGACTTAGAATCTTCACTATAGTGGAAATCAAGACTGTCAAGTCTCAAACAGGTACATGGAACTGCCTTAAAATGTTCTCATTGAGTTAGAGAAAAGATTGAAGGAGCTGAAGGGGCTTGCAATCCCATAAGAACAACAATACCAACCAACCAGAACTCTCAGGGACTAAACCATTACCCAAAGACTACGCATGGACAGACCCATGGGCCCAGCTGTTTATATAACAGAGGATGGCCTTGTTGTGCACCAATGGAAGGAGAAGCCCTTGGTCCTGCCTAGGCTGGATTCCCCAGTATAGGGGAATGGCAGAGTGGGGAGGCGGGGAAGAAAGGTGGTTGAGGAGGGGGAACACCCTTATAAAAGAAGGGGTGAGGGGATGGGATAAGGGTTTATGGACAGGAAACCACTAAAGGGAACAACGTTTGAAATCTAAATAAAAAATATCTTTAAAATATGTTCTCATCTTGTTTGTTTTCCCATTTTTTATCCCATGACCCTCTGGATCGTCTTTGCTCATTAGAAAAAAAAAAACTACAAGAAAATATAAAGATTTTTAAAAGCACCATGAAAAACATGACTTGAGACTATGCTCTAATTTTTACTGGATACTTAGGAACACTGAAGCTTAGAGGGCCAAACCCTGAAGATCTTAGTTAATGGAGAGAAAAGGAGTTAATGTAGTTGGCTTTATCTTTCTCCTGGGAATGAACACTTCAAGAGTGCTAGCTAAGGAGTCCTGTGGAGGAGAATAAGAACTCAATCAAACCTGAACAAAAGAGAGTCCCTCAGAGGCTCAAGTCAATCAAGAACTTAAATGTATGTAAAATCAGATCTCAAATACTCAGATTACATATCAGTGTAAGGGAGAATAGAATTTTCAAGTAGGTGAAAAATTCATAAGAGCACCAGCAAGATGAGGATGTAATTTCTTAGTTGGCTTTACCTAAGTGCTATGTGTCTTAGCTCTAACGAAAGGAAACAGATGGATTCATATTCACTGGGAAATCTTCATCTTTCCATTTCTTACTAGAAGGGTATGAATTAAAATTGTTCCAGCAGAGTAGGGATCCATGTCTAGTCCTCCAGGCTGTAAATCCACAAAAACTATATTTCTTTCAACTATCATTAGCTTCTGTGTTCATCCCAGTTTCATAGCTCCAGGTACATATGGAAGCTTGAAGACTATCACTGAAGATTCAATTTCCCAGACAACTGACATGGCCGTAGTTAGAGGAGGTCCCATTGTTGCTATTTGATCTTCAATGCCTCTGTATAGAACCTCTCAGTACTGCTGGTCTGTCTCAAAGATGTTGTTAACTGTGATTCCTTATGAATGTTTTTTAAAACACCATGTCCCACAGTATGCTCTCTTAACCATAAGAATACCCTTCACATGTTTATGTCAGATTAATATGCAAGCAGCTTCCTTCTTAAACTTACTTAAAAAAATAGTATTCTACCTCCCATTGGTAGAAGCCATAACCAAATCAAGCAGTAGGGGCATGATGAGGTCATGGTCATTCTTTACATATAAGATAAGTTTTTCTTATTTGTGGATCTTTCTGAAGTTATTACCTCTGTGGGGGAAAGTGCTGAACAAATTACATGCACCTGATTGCCTTCCTCTGTGAATCTAGACTCAGAGTTCCTCCTTCCTCAACTTGATTCTTAGTACATATTCATATCCTTTTATAGCTTTTGAACATCACAGGTACCAATTTTGGGGTATAAATTAGTGTGTAAAACATACATGTTTTAATTACACATTTCTATTACATAGACCTTGGATTTCCTTAAAGTAATTACAGATTTTTGGGGCATTATGACTTCTAACAATCTCATTCTTTAAAGAGTCTCTATCCTTTCCCATGGATTGCAAGACTCTACCTTAAAAAATTTTTTTCTGCACTGCTTTATGCAGATTTCCTTTTTTTGCTTGTCTTAATTATGATCATTTCCCAATGCAAATGTTTTAAAAAACTCAAGAAAAATCTACATATTCAGAAATCTAAAAAGTGAGAAAAGCCTTGGCAAATACAGCAAGTATAAACCTCCTCTTTTGGGAGAAGTAAAGACAATTCATTCCTGTCATTATAACTCTAGAGAGGCTTATAAACCTTGACTAAGTATTCCTATACTTAACGTGGAACATGAAAACTTTTTTTTAATCATATAATGTATGTAGCTACACAGAAGCAAAAGAAAATCAGGAAACACAAGGAAAACTGAGTGAACGCTAGCCTTAAAGATACTATTTCCTATACATAAGACTTTCTCCAGGGGTTATACATATCTGAAGGCCTTAGATACCTACAGACACATTTTCAACTTTTCCTTATTCTGAACTCCATACTCTGGAGAAACAGAAAGATCATTTCAGTACTATTGGAAAGATACAATAGACTGGGATTCCTTGGCATTGACTGGTTTAAATAATAATTTAGAGGATATTTACCATCTTGATTTCCCAATCACTCAAACTATGTGTTAAATTCAGAGAATAGTCAGAAAACCTTTGGTTAATTTTTTTCACAAATGCTTTATATATAAGAGCTCTTTTGGGGGGGGGTATTCTGAGTGCTTGAAGCTGGTGTCAGCTAGTAATAACATATGTGCTTTTCCATGCTTTCAGTATAAGAGAATTCATTCTAGAGCAAACTTATATTTAAGAAGTCCATTTTTTCATAAGCACAAAGGGTGGAAAAGTCACAAAAGCTACATGTATCATGTTCTAGGAACGAGTTTGAAGAGTTTTACCAAGCAATCATAAACAATAGATTAAGGAAGCAGAGTAAAACCTGAATACAAAAATATTCTGGCCTATCCATGATACCAATGATGAAAGACTCAATGAGATGATGACAGGGCTTAACCAGGATAAATGGCTATTTGGTGACTGTATTGTGCCTATAAACAGTCTATGAATCTCTCTACATTACAGGACAATCTTTGTTATCATATCCCATAAGAAAAGTTGGTATTTATGATGTCATGACCAGAAAATCCCATAGAATATTCAGAATATGCTTTTGTTTTAAGAAAATTCCATGCATTCTATGAAATAAGATAATAACAAATGAATCATCACTGGCAAATATCCCAAAATAGAATCCAAATGGTAGTTCAATTTGAAAGCACAGTACTAGATACCCTTTCTTCAAATTATTCTTGACAGCAACATTCATTGCCTCTGGGTTCTTAGCAGTTGGTAGGAAAGAGACTTTATTTTTCTGTGCTGAAGTTTTTACTCTTTGTTAACCCAGTATCTAGGAGTAAATGCCAATCTTGTAGTGAAGCGTTATGTGGAGAAATAGTGTGGGCACATATCATTTAGGAAAACACAGAACTGACAGTGGGATTATAGTTCTTACTTCAATACAGAGCTGGGTAGTTTCTGACTGTTTTCCCATAAATACATTCCCCAGTGTGTACAACTATCAGAAGACATTAACAACAACGTCAACAGACAACGTTGTGGTAGGTAGGGGATTTGTCTCATGTGTTTCCTTTACTTCCCCTTAATCCAGTAGTGTCATAAACACATCTCTACATAATGTTGAATCCTCTGGTTAAAAAAACATGAAAAACATGAAAAGTGGTTTATGTCAAGACTTTATAAAACATGTGCAGAATAATGGACTCTTTTCATATACTTCTTTACTGACTTATCGTCCTAGCACATACTTAGCAAAATCCTATCTTTGAAGAAAAACAAAAGTTTTCAAACCCAGGAAAGTTTTAATTCAGTTCATACTCCTTTTACTCTTTGTGAACCGAGTATCTAGTGTGTTCCAATAATCTACCTATTATTTGATTCATATTAAACATAATATATGACCTCTGTGAATCTTAATCAATTCATTTGAAAAGCTCAAGATGATTATGTATCTCACAGGATTATTCAGAGTCAAACCAGATCGTATACATTTATAATCAAACAAGCAATCATGTAGGTTCTCAATAAATATTAATTTAATTCATCCATTGTTTGTATTCCAAATGTATTTATTCAATTAAACTGGAACAAATTTACCTACCACTGAAATGTAGCCTGTTTGAGAGAAGTTAAGAGATGCTTTTGCTGATTAACTGATGTACTAGAAAGGATTTTATGAAATTAGGAAAAGTAAAACTGGCAGAAAGATTTGAAGTCATGTGTAGCA
This sequence comes from Rattus rattus, assembly GCF_011064425.1. Lineage (NCBI taxonomy): Eukaryota > Metazoa > Chordata > Mammalia > Rodentia > Muridae > Rattus > Rattus rattus. The sequence goes on along the minus strand of NC_046160.1, from coordinate 102,648,542 downwards.
ACCACCTATAGTAATCATTGACCACTAATGCATCTACTATCCACAAATAACCATGTCACATGAAGTGAAGCATACTTGACAAGGGTGTACGACATATTGCAGAAACTTGGGACGAGAGGAAAGCAACTAAAAATTAGAGCAAATTGGACTGATGACAGCTGCCAAGCCTATATAATAGCTAGAAAATTACAGAACATGTGACTGGAGAACACTTGGCCTTGACTAAGTGGATTTCAGCAGATAGAATTAAAGGCTACCACGTAACTATGGAACAGACAGTTACATGTCTGACAATGATTTCAAAGAGGCAGCAAAAGGAATCGACTGTCAAGAAGACAACATTCACTCCTGGCTTGAATATAGAAGTTATTATATACTTAAACTACATCTCTGTTGTAGCACTTGCAGAATACCAGCATAGACTTTATTATGAAAAGGTCTATTGGTGTCTTTTCATAGGTCAGTGTATAACATGGAAGAGAATGGTCAAGGAGAAATGAGGACTTTGGATGCTAGGAGAACAACAGGAGCAGGGCTTATGTCAGGAGATTAATAAACAGAGAAGTAGTTGAGGATCTGGCAGGTTCTACGTTGGAAAGATAAATCATTTATTTCATTGGAAAGATTGACTTTAGAGGACAGTATTATTAGAGTTCCAGAGAGTAAGTCATTTCTTAACCATAAGGATGGTAGCTGTACATTAAATTCAATAATGAGCAATATTAAATAATGTTTTATTAATTTAATGCTATGATATTTCTATGTAATATGGGACGAATATAATTACCAATATATGTGGAGAAATTACCATATACTTGGTAATGAACAAAATATTGCATACCCGTTTAGTGTTTGGTATAACTTAACCCTGATAGACACATTAATTTAATCTGTCTATTATATCAAGCAAAACTGATTTGGGGGATGTAGCTCATCTGTTATATGGTACAGCCAGATTGAAGTCATTGAAGTCTAGAGATCCCATGTGTTCATTAACCAGAATTCCCCAGATATTTCATTAAAGGGGAGCACAAGTTGAAGCATATGAATCTGAGAGTCATGTCTACCAAGGACAGAGGGACAGAAAGGGATACTAAGTAGGAACCTGTAGGATGGAGTTTCTCTTCTAGCCTGGGGATGGTCTCATCCTGCTCTCAGAAGGACACTTGGCTTATAATCAAGAATTTACCCACTCCAAACACATCTATCAATACAGCCAATTAGGAAAATGCCATTGTAGTAATGTGCTAATTTATAATCACTGCCAATTATAAAACATGTTAAATAATATACACCAACAACAGCGAAGATGAGAAACCACCTCCATTGGGAAGAAACTGACTCAGGCAGCCAACTCCAGACTTCCAGCATCAGAGTATTGGCATCTTAACCATGATGGATGTGTAAGGAAGGTGCTATAAATCTGGAAGAGGGGACTCTTGAGCATCAAAATGAAAGTGCGATGATCGAGCATTCTGCTTTTGCCATTTCACATATTCAGGGAAATAATCCATCCTCTGCCTGGACAACAATGAAGCTGTTTACACAAAAGTCCTAACTGCACCCCTCTTCTTTACATGGCATTCAGATAGAAATATAATTTAAATTAAGGGTAATTAATACATATCTATTTTTCTATGCCTCCCTACACATGGTATGTTTTATTATTATCTCCATTTGTAAGTGCAACCTAAAATCTAAAATCTCTTGTTAATTTATTGTGCTTATTTATGTATGTATCTGTGCATACATGTACACATGGGTGGGTGGAATGTGCTTGTGGCATTGTGCACACATGGAAATAACATTGTTTTTTCTACAATGCGAGTCCTGGGATCTAACTCACGTCTTCTGGTTAGTCAGCAAATGCTCTTACCCAGTTAGGTAATGTCATTTTATGCCAGTTAGGACAATGTCATTGTAATAATTTATAGTAATTGCTAATTATAAACATGTTAAATAAATATTGCCTTTAGAAACAAGCAAGCAAGTTACCACTTGACATCCTCAAAGACAATCTTGCTCCCACCAAGTCAATGGGGATTAAAATGAAGTTCTCTATCTAAGCATCTGTTTCATATTCGTTATATAGTTGGCTAAGAGTCACCCTAAATTCTTATTCCTCACTTTCGTTTTTCTTTATGTATAAATGACTCCTGTTGTTTTACTCTTGAGGTTTATCAGACTGAGAGCTTGTGAAATGACTGACTCTTCTCAATCCTGGTCTGCCTTTATATAACAAGAAAACTTATGAGCTCTTGTTTTTGTGTGCACAGTTTTGTAGTTTCTGGTTCCGTGGAAGCACCAGTGACTTAACCAACCAGAGCTCTCAGGAATTAATCCATTACCCAAAGACTATACACGGACTGATTCATTACTCCAGCTGCATATGTAGCAGAGGATGGCCTTGTTGGGCACCAATGTAAGGAGAAGACCCCCCAGTATATGGGAATGTTGGGAGAGGGTAGAAAGGGGGGATGGTTGGGGAGGGGAACATCCTTATAGAAGAAGGGAAAGGGTTGGGATAGGGAGCTTTTGTCCGGGAAACTGGGAAAGGTAATAACATTTGAAATGTAAATTTAAAAAATCCAATAAAATTTTGTTTAATAATGAGAAGTAGAACTGACATTCCATTAAATCATCACACAGGTTTAAGGAGAACGACTCTCAAGCATGGTACCAAAAGACTCTGTACTGGCCTGTAAAAACCTCATATAGGGATCTCTGCCCAACTCCTAATTCAGTGGTATTATACTTGGATCCTGAATGTGATTAGATAAGAGTATTTATATTCAGACCATTGCTGTCCACCAATATATACAAATAATGTATGTATGTATGTATGTATGTATGTATGTATGTATGTGTATGTTTGTGTATATTAGTGTGGCACTAAATGGAAGTCCCATTTCAATCTCCATTTATCTACTTCTATATTCATTTCCATTGATAATTCAGTAGAGGGTACCATGTAACACACTACCCCACACCAAAGGCTACTGGAGGATTTTCTCCCAGTTGATATAGTGGCAAAAGGGTCTATAAAGTGTATTTATCTAATCATAACTTCAGGCTCAGAACGAGAATACAAAGTCTGAAGGACTTTTTAAATTATAAGGCAAAATAAAATCAATAACTGTATTAATACTCTTCTGGGATTGTTCATAAATTTCTCATAAAATGACTAAAATATGAGGGGAATTTTATCTTTATTACTTTCTTTTTTCCTATATCCTATATAACATAAATAGCTTCATTTTTTATAGTTTTTGACCCATGGAAAATTTGAAGCTGTGATTTGCTCAGATTTTTCTCAGTGGTGGTGACACCAAGGTCCTATGATCAGCATCACAAGATGCTTACTCAATCCTGACAACTTCCCTACTCCATCTCCTACACAAAAACCACACTTCCACTGTTTTATTGATACAAAACCTATAATATTTAAATGAAAAGAAAGTATAGAAAAATCCTGGTTTCGACTTTTTATTACACTCATGCAATTAGTTCTCTATGTATTGATTTGTGTGTACCACCATGTGTTTGTATGTTTGTGCCCATGCACACATGCACAAGCGGACAAGTGAGCGAATAGTACAGCACACGTATGGAGGTCAGAAGATAGCTTACTTGCAGGAATCTCTTCTCATCTTACATGTTTTAATGAACCTCTTTCAAAGAATACATCAAACTTTAATCTGTATTCAAATGGGCTAAAGTAAGTTTTACCTCATGGGCTAATGTGAATCACCACAGATTCCATCATATTACAGAGTCTGGGAGAGAATGTGAAATTGATCAGACCTGAGGTGTAATACAAGCTTTGTCACCAGGAGCTCTCAAAACCTGGGGCAAATTCTGTATTTCTTTAAAGCTTGTCCTCTCATCTGTAAAATTAGTCTAGAAGGCTTCTAGGCCTACCTGCTCTGACAGAGTTCTCTCTCTCTCTCTCTCTCTCTCTCGCTCTCTCTCTCTCTCTCTCTCCCTCTCTCTCTCCCTCCTCTCCCTCCCTTCCCCCTCCCTTGCTCTCTCCCTCTTTCCTCATCCCTCCTCCTCAGTGGTGGCCTACAATCTTTCTTAGCTACAGCACAAGCATGTTAATAGAACCTGCCATCCTGCCATGCATTGTTTGAGTTAATTAAGGGGAAGCAATTACATTTTCCCTTTCAAACCCTGCTAACCTCAGTCTTATACCTCCCTTCTCTGCATGTGGCTCATAGAATGGTGCAGCGCTTGGGCACAGGGTGTTCTTGGGCCTGTTCTTCCTGAAATATTTGCTGTCAACTTTCTGTCCCACCCCACACTCTTAGAATAGGTTGAATTCAACTTCAAGCCTCTTGTTCGCCAAAGTCCCCACCCCCTTCCACACTCAGGTTATGATCTTTGTTCGGTTTTCTCACAGCAACTCTGAGGAGCTGACATATGGACTGTGGGAAATGGTTACTACCCCTCAGCTATTCTCCATCTACCCCAAATCCAACCCCACACCTCCTCAAGGAGCTGTAGAGAAATACCTTGAGAGAGAGAGAGCCATTTTAATGATAGGCTGCATTACTTAAAGTGATTTTTCCCCCACAGAACAGAACAGCTTGAACTTAATTTAAACTTAGGTTTGGGTATCAAACATACATTTGTGCTATTACCGTCTCCCTATCTCAGCTTTGTGTGGGTCATCAGTACATTTAAGAATCAGTGTTTAGGCTGGAAGTCCTTGAGTGACATCCCTTCACCATCCACCAAATTCAAACATTTGCTTTAGAAAGTCTATTAGACACTTTGCACATCACCAGGGTGAGGCACTTGTTTGGCATATCCTAGACTTCTCCTAGTTTTCACTTCCTACTTCTTGGATCTACACAATGTTTTCATCTGAGACTCTGAAATTACAATGTCCTGTGTGTGTGTGTGTGTGTGTGTGTGTGTGTGTGAGAAGTAGACTTTAGAGATCCTCTATTGTTCTTTACCTTCTTCATGTGACTAAGTATTCCCTTCAAACTGCAGCTCACCTCTTCATCAAGAATGACTCTCCAGTCATTCCTAGAGATCTTCCTCTCTTTACTTCTAGGCACTGGGACTACAGCCATTCCATATCTAGCTTTTATGTAGATTCTGGAGGTCCAAACTCAGATCTCCATGCTTGCATGGCAATTGATGATCAAGCCATGATCCCAGATCTGGCATTTTTAAGTCCTACGTTAGTTTAATAGATGTAGAAGTGGTCACAGGGAGGCTGAGTAACCTGCCTGAAGACACACAGGTGTCAGGTCTAGAGTATGACTCTATGTGCCTCATTCTGAAGTCCAGAGGCTACCCTGCTGCTAGCTTCACAATGAATACCTTGGCTCAGCTCATTCAATTTTATAGCAATGCACTTAAATATATATGCAACCACCTTCTCATCTACTTACCTTCTGTAGACATCATACATTTACCAGTATGTATCCAATGCTTTTCTGACGCTCATTCCTAAAGCAAAACCTGTCCCATGTCCCCTGTCCATTCGAATGTTCATTTTCATTTCTAATCCATACATTGAGGCAGGTTTTTATCCACCTCCTCAAAAGTGACTCTTCCAGGAAACCTAGTTGAGTAAGGAGGGGACTTTCCTCTCTCATCTTGGACTTGAGAACCAGTTGACTTACATATTCTTGCTATCCAGTTACTTTTAAGTTCTGTGTCCTACAAATCACTGACAACTTCTTGCCATGGCAGAAGTTTAGTAAAAGGCTCTACTTTCATTGCCCTTGAAAAAGCTTGGGGTAACACAAACATTTACAATCTCATTAGATGATTAAAATAAAAGCACTATGCTAAATGCAGCAAACAGAAGGTATTTCCTGCTTACTGCAATGATCTAGCTCGGTGTATTTACTCATGTCAACCACCAGAGGGCTGACATTCCTTTCTTTTCAGGCTTAAACACCATCAGAGATGGAGTTCTCTGAAAAAATCAGGGAAATGCTTTGCCAGATCGTCTTTGGTGACACCCCTTTCTCCATACCATCTAAGATATAACACAGGGCCCCCAGCTTGCAGGTGATGGAGTACACTCCTTGCACACTGTTAAGTCTGTCCAGGAAACTGAGAGGAGTCCAGGAATAAGAGCAGATGAGCGGGTAGGAGCAGAAAGATCAGAAGTTTCACTGTGATATGAAGCCCATGTGTCCTGTCCACATTCAGTAGAGCACCTTCATGTTGTGTGGGATGAACCCAGGAGAACCCTACAGCTGCCTTTTCTTCTTGAATGATGAGACATCTGTTCCTAGAAAAGCTGCAAGGGGATTCTATTAATACCTTTTGTTCACTGAACTGCCCCAAATATCTCCAGAACTGGATTCCTTTCCAATGTAAAAAGACAGCCTACCCCGGTTCTTTCTGAAATCTTCTGACAGCTTTACAAGTAGGGTGGTGAATGACCTTTATTATTATTTTTTTTTGTAAAAGGTGTGTAGAGACGTGCCTATTCATAGAGATCTGACAGAGCTGACACCTGCTTCTCCAAAAGTGTAGCTTCCCTCTAACCATATTCCACTGACATTTATAGAATATGATTATTTTTGATAGTAGGGAACAAAAGGGGAAGGGTAATCAGCATTGTAAAGCATATGCTCTTATCCAGCATCCCCCACACCGAGAAGTGAATCATATTTTAAAGGTGGATGTGCAGCGCCCAGAGGCAGAACATTACTCTCTTTTCCTGGGAAGAGATGGATTTGCCTTTGGGTTCCTGTCTGTTCCTCTACACTCCCATTTCTTCAAGCTTTCCTCTTCCCCCGGATCTATAGAGGCCATGGCCAGGCAGCCCCACAAAACTAATAGTTTCTTGAGAAATGATAAAGTACTTTTTGAGCAGTATGCTGGTCTACTCCCTTAAATGCGGGGGAAAGGCCATCAATTTCTGATCAAGATGCAACTTGAATCTCAGGCTTGACACATTGAAAGCTAATGATTTTATTATGCTTCATGGTTTATAATTCAATCATAAGGCATGGCAGGTTGGACAAATTCTTCCAGACAGTTAAGAATGAGGAGGACTAAAGACCGTTAGTTTTACCAGATGGGCATTAACTCGAAACACGTTGTTTAAGCAAGATACACTTGGGGATTGGGGTAAGGCTCTCAAATATAGTTTCAGTGCCCAAAGACGTCTTACCTGACTGGCAAGGAAAAATTCTGTAGAAAAGGTGTGCAGAAAGGAAAGGATTGACTTACCTGCTTTCCAGCTCCCTTGGCCAATGGTGCAGTGGCAACATTTGTACTGTGTGGATTCAACTTTCAACATTAGGAATGGATACAGTCATGTAACAGTACCATAATGATTCATGTCCACATGCAGTACTCTTTATAGCATGCTTGAGACTACATGGTAAGTAGAAACTTGGTGCAGTATTTATTATGGTAAAAATGAAAAAAAAGGGGGGTAAGGATTGAATAAAAACAGAAAATATAAAGAAAGGACAAAGGAAGGAGTGGGAAGGAATCTTTTGCACGGCTATGTTTATTTCAATTCCTTTCACTCACCATAAGCAAATTCATTTTCACCTCACTGCACCACATTCAGGGAACACTGAGGTAACCTCGGAGCTCCTTAGAAATCCTCAGAGCTCCTCAATGTTTTATGTTTCACTATACCCCAGAGAAGCCATGTTAGGAGATAAGTAAGATAGATAAATGCATGGAAGGATTTCATCATATAACCACCTGTTTATGAGCAAAACCCAATCATAAAAACATCTGTAAGCAGAAAACACAGAGGCAATATTTTGTCCCTTTGACATCCATGATGGTATTTAAATCCCATAGCAGCAGCAGATTGTAAAGAACTGATTGCAATTGTCATAGTTAACCGTATGCACTTCTCCACCATATCGTATAGCTTCGCAACTGGAAGACTTGATCAGGTATAAAAGAAACAGAGCTTTTCGAATCCCAGGAGATGGAGGAAACGACCCTTATCCAATTCCACTCATTCTAAATTACTGTGGGTAGAGGTACGCTAATTCCCCAGCCATTTCAAAAATGGAAAACATTCATAGACAGGACACAATCGGCATCTAAATTCATATTAGCTTGGTTTTTTTTTTTTGCCATTTTGAACGAGCTTTTGAAAGGGGATGTTGTAAAAGAAAAGAAATGATGGGCAGATAGGATGCTTATGGGCACAGAAGCAGATGTTTTCGAAGTCATTTCTTGAAAGAAGTGGAATGGCTGCATGAAGGAAAGCAAGCATATCTTACAGAAACAAACTTACCTGAAAGCTGAAGAGCGGTTCATTGGGTAGAAACAAAGTCAATTCACCTCCCCTTCTATTACACATACATACACACATACACACACACACACACACACACACACACACACACACACACACACACACACACACACACACACAGAGAGAGAGAGAGAGAGAGAGAGAGAGAGAGAGAGACAGAGACAGAGAGAGAGAGACAGAGACAGAGACAGAGACAGGGAGACAGAGAGAGAGACAGAGAGAGAGAGAGACAGAGCAGTAAACCAGCATGACATGCAGATACTCTCTGAGAATATTTAGGCTCCATTTTCTAAGAACTCATGGTAATCCAAAGTCAAGTAAAGTATGAAAGTAATTTACATTTTTTCTTTTGACTTTAGGATGACGATCTAAGTAGAGTAATAGTAGGATCCAACTACACACTGCGAGGCAGTAAATCCTGAGCAAATATCCACAAATGGAAAGATCCCTGAAATGAGATAGAAGAAACGTAGGCAGCAACAAAGCCATGACTGCACCCTGCCTAATCTATCACCTAGCATCACATTTACTATAACTCACTGAGAGAAAAAGATGGATAGTTAATGTCAATGTTGTTTTTATAAGCAGAAAAAAAATGAAAGCAGAAACCAGGGAGCCTAGTTATGTAGATAAAAAAAAGAGTTAACAAGAAGACATACTTGTATACTAGAGTATAACTCTAGGAATAAAGGTGGCTACAAATGAGATACAGAGCATATAGAAAAGGTTGGATTTTTTAAAAAAATGCTTTGACTTTATGTTATGCATATTTATGGTTGTTGTTAACATGTCTTCAATTGTCTAATCCAGAAAGAGAGTTACTTCAAATCATAAGAAAAGCCCATTAAATTTGCACTGTAGCCACATAAAGCATGCACATGATATTTGTAATAATATGCTTTAGTGGGTGAATATTTCCTCTTTCAGACATACAAGCCATAGTTCAAATAAGAAAGAGCCTTGGATGTAAATCCTTAAACAGCTAAAGCAAGAATTCTGTATATGTGAATGATAAATTTTGTGCTGCCTATTTTCATCATTTTTATTTTGCTATGTTGGGTCTTGTTTTTTGTTTGCTTGCTTGCTTTTGTTGTAGCTCTGAGACAGGGGCTCACTATGTAGCCAAAACTGGCCTGGAAGCCACTATACTTCCTGGTAAGCATCTAGCATTAAACTTGCCATCATCCTTTTGCACAGAAATGCCAAGTACTAGAAATACAGGCATTGACTACCGTGCCTGGCACTGAAACAGATTTTTCCCCTTTTGGGCCTGTGATGTAAACATCACTGGTTTGCTACTCAAACTATCACTTATTATTATTTAAGGGTTTTGGCACTGCATAGTAATGTGTGATAAAACGCGCTAGTGCACAGAAGTCGGAGCAGAGCCCTGACAGAAAGAAATTATCAAATGAGGCATGGCTAACATATAATGGTTATCGGAATATAAAACATTTCATGGCTGCCTCTGTATAATAATGAATTAAGTATTAAACCATCTCATAGTTGCTCAAGAGTATTTTTTATCCAAATCACCAAATGTTAACAAATTCTTGACTCAATGTAAGTTAACTGTATACTTTTCTTCCAAGTAAAGTTATTTAAAATCTGTTTTGTCTTCTGAGGGCTCGGAACCGCGGCAACACATTTGTGCTGAGGATTGGGTTTGCTGAGTCCCCATAGTTACCTCTCTGGTTTGTTTTTCACTGTATCTCTGTAAGCTGGACATTTCTATTCTCTTTTTATGTATGAGAAATCTGAACCCCAGAGAGATCTGATTACCTGGCTCAAAAACAGGGACCTGAATTCATTTCAAGTGGGTTAAATGACAGACCCCATAAAGATGTCCTAATCCACTGAATCCATGAATATTACCACCTTTGGCAGGAGAATGAACATACAAATTTACAGAACCAAAGTTATTAGTAAGGTAAATGTCTTTGAGAGATGGTGCTTATCTTGGGTTTGTCAGGTATCTTAAGGCAATCATATGTTTCCTTGTATGTTAGGCACAGAAAGGAGTAGGCAAGCATAGGAGATAGGAAAGACTGGAATCATTCATCTACAAGTCAAGTGATGCTGACAGACTTCAGTTGTAGAGCATTTTCCCTTGTACATGATAGCCATTCCCATCAGAACGTCTATGACTATCTGCAAGGCTCTCAAGATCGGGCCAGTTGACATTGCTTTCTAGAATCAGGAAATGGGATGCTCCTTAGAGCCTCATCTGAGATTCCAATTTCTCTCTCCCTTCTCTCTCCCTCTCTCAGCGGTATATGAATCTGCCTAAGATGAACATTTTCTTGTGATCATGAGAGGGGACGAGTAAAGGCTATGGAAGGCTAACTGAAGGAGGTACTACATCAATACAGATGCAGAGGGAACACCATGATTTCTGAAGACTTGAGATTTTTTGGTTGTGTGGCTGCTTTGGAATTACCCACATTCTGTTAGTAAGCCAATAAATTTATTGGCTTTCCAAGATAAATTTGTGTAGAGTTGATAGACTGATCTTCATTGGTCTCAGATCTGGGCATATAGATATCCTAGTTTTTGTAGGTAAGTCCATGCAACACAGTTGAGGAGGAATAAGAGATGAGACTCTTCCCTAAAGGCTCTGACGTAAGTGATGTTTGCCAGTACCTTAACCTCAGACCCCTCACATCCAGAATTGGAGAGGATAACTACATTGCTTTGTGGTGACCTGGTAGTGGCTTGCCAAGCAACCATAAGCAACTGATCCATAAGGCTGGTCAAGTTTCTCTGCTGCAGATGTCAGACCATAGCTCTCCAGATGTCCTTCATGTCAACTCTAGCTTGGAGCCATTCACACAGACTTAACACCTGTCATCCTTCAGCCTGAAGATGAACATTATCCTTTCCATGTGGTTCAAACTATTTGAATTTAAGTTTAAGAGTGATATTTTGGAATGACTCCTTCCTCCTTCGAGGTGAATGAGATGGACCAAGAAAGAGGTCAAAACTATACAAGTGTCTCTTTTTATTGTTCCCATCGAGTCTATTGGGATGTCATATAAACAGAGTCTACTGCTGATCCCTTTACATGCTCATGATTAAATCTGTAGTATGAGGGTTAGTTTGGTCTAAAAGATTTTAAAATTCTTTCTGGCTCTAAGAGTCTCTATAATTATCTTTCTGTTTCACAATAAATATGTGTTAAAGGAATAAAGGAATAAATCAGTGAATTAAATGTTGCTCTGCCTGGAGCCAAAATAATCAAGCCTCATTGTATCTTAGTAACAAATGCTGAAGCCAAAAAGAATTAATGTCATACCAAAATATCATTTTGTAGGACAATAACTGGAATCGATTATAAATGATCAGATTAAAGGGAATAAATAAAATAACTAAATCTTTGGTGATGTGGCAAGTGAGCTTCCTGGAATGAGCTCTCAGAGAAAAAACAAAAAATTTCAAGCATAATTCAGAGTGAGAAAAAAAATAACAAGTAAAATTTGAAAGAAAAGTTTGATTCCAGAGCCAAAAGTAGACTTGTTATGGTCGTTCTTTCTTTTCTCAAAAAATGAGCTTAAATGGAATTCTAAGTAAATCTCAGCAAATAGTTGGTGAACTCTCACTCCAACCCTAAGAAATAGTTCTAGCATGATCTGTACACTACAAGACTCTCAAAAGTGGCTAGAGCTGGGATCTCAGCTACTCAGAGTGGGGAGGGGTAGAAGTTACACAAATTAAAGCTCACCTTAGGCTATAGCAAGAACACAAGGCCAGTCTGTATTTACAATAATTCTAAAGGGCCAGGGCCATAGGATCTTGGTAGACCATTTTCTTGGCATACAAAGGGCCCTAGATATGGTCCACAGGACTACAAAACAAGGCCAAGCAAGTCACCAAAATAACACCTGAAATTGAACAGAGGTGTATAGAAATCAGGGACGGGAAACTGGAGGTAGCCACCAGAAACTTCCAGACACCAGAAAAGCAAGAGGCCCTCAGGACCCAACAGGGATGACATTAGCTGAAATATCCAACAAATGGGTGGGAGAATCTATAGAGACCATATCCAGGGGTTAGGCAAGCCCCCATCCCCCACCCCTGATTGAGGGATGGGGCCAACCATGCTTCACCAGAATTGCTCGTATCTAAAGGAAATAAAGGGTCAAAAAGTGGAGCAGAGACTGCCCTACCTGGGGATCCATCCCACATGCAGCCACCAAACCCAGACATTTGCTGATGCCAGGAATTGCTTGCGACAGTAGCCTGATATGGATGTCTCCTGAGAGGCTCTGCCAGAGTCTTACTGGTACAGATGTGGATGCTTGCAGCCAACCATCGGACTGAGCATGGGGTCCCCAATGGAGGAGTTAGGGGAAGACTGAAGGAGCTGAAGGGGTTTGCAACACCATACGAAGAACAACAACCAGAGGCCCCACAGCTCCCAGGGACTAAACCACCAACCAAAGAGTACATATGGAAGGACCCTTGGCTCCAGTTGCATATGTGTCAGAGGATGGCCTTCTCTGGCATCAATGAGAGGGGAAGCCCTAGGTCCTATGAATATTTGATACCCCAGCATAGGGGAATGCTAGGGCGATGGGGTGGAAGTGGGTGGGTAGGTGAGGGATCACCCATGTGGAGGCAGGGGGAGGGGGTGGAATGGCGAATTTTCAGAGGGGAAACTGGGAAGGGGGATAACATATGAAGTGTAAATAAAAATAGCCAATAAAAAAATTTAAAAAAAATAAAAATTTGCACATTAAGTAAAGTAGTTAACAGTGAACTAGACAAGATATGCAACAGCTATTTTCATCTCTAGTATTAACGACTTTACTGAATGTGAAATTTTAACGAGGTCTTGTTTTGGTGGCCTGCTTGGCCTTGTTTGTTTTGTTATCCTGTGGACCAAACCAAAGACACTGTCTATGCCAAGCAAATGGTGAAATGTCTATCAAAACATTGGTGAAAGGCATTGGGTATGGAGCAGAAGAGGAAGAACAGAAGCCTGACCTGATCCTACCACTTGATTAATGTATTGTTCTATCTTTATCATTTGTCCAACTTTGAAGTAATAATGTATAGTGCATACTTTTTCAGGCTCCATAGAAAACAAAATAATGATTTGGCCAGATGTTCTAAAGCAAAAAGGAAAGCATTGATTCACACATGGAAGAAAAAGCATAAAACATTTTTAAAGAAATTATTAAATTAAAATAATAATTGAATTTGATTAAAATCTGTCCACGCTTTATTAAAATTTCCTTCACCCATAAGCCTTTTCTACGGACATATCAGTGGGGACATGAAATGGCCTAACCTCTGGTTGGCCAAGATGACATCCAAGAGACTCAGAGAATATGAGATCAACTCTTAAGGGCTGAAGGAGACCATACAAATAAAAGATTAAGCAGAAAATTATTGTAGACTAGTTTATAAAACAATCCAGTTGGCTCTAAATACCAACAGAGGCAGACATGGTTTCTAGCTAAGTACATGTGCTTCTTAGTGATGCTAAGTGACTATGTCAGATCTCATGCCTGTCTATTCTTCTGAGCTGTACGCTGAGCAAAGCAAACGATATTTGCTGCACGGCACGGGTCAGAGTAGAAAGCTCAGACTTTTGCATTCAGAGTAGATGGGTTTGATTAACAGCACTGCTAAGCACAAGCTGTGTGGTCCTTGGTAGGTAACTTAAAGGAGTCTAACTTCAATTCCATCCTCCTAATAACTTTCTAAAGAACTAAATCTATTAATTTCTGTGTCAATAAAGCAATTAGTATAGTTAGTAGTGTTCTTGTTTGCATAAGTGTTCTTTAGTAGCAGAAGGTTTGAGAGGAGAAGCCTCATGATAGAGAAGTCTTGGAATCACTGGATATTGCTATCAGAGGAAGCTGTACTATTTCTGTCTCTCAGTCCATGTCTGTGTTCTGAATAATGTTGTAGTGACACTTATTCCCACAATAATGTCCTATTCTTGCCAACAGGCCCAAAATAATAGGACTACCCAATCTTTTAAGGCATGGAATCACAATGACCATAAGACAAAACAATTTTTTTCTCTCTGAAACTTAGTTGTCTTGGCTCTGTTGTTATCCACGTTTTCATGATGCTGACTAACACAGTAACTTTCCCATTCCTGTATTTCATTTAATTAGTAAGTTGACCAATGGCAATAGCTACAATTAGTGGTATTTTGTTGTTGTTACTGCTGCTTTACTTTTCCACCGGCATTTCAGTGTCACTTAAGAACAGTCTAGTATTGAACTTCCCTGATCTTGGAATTAAGCATGGTCATTTGTATATGGATCTAAGCTCCTAGTTTCACTTCTTACTACATTTATGCCTCTTTTAACCATTCATAAACCAAGAGTGCCTTAGCTTGGCATTCTCACAAGGCAAAGATTATTACTTTAAATTCCTCTACAGAACAGTAGTAGAAAGGCTACCAATAGGATTTGGTAATTAATAAATGCCTCTTTGACAATGGCAATAGTCCTTAAGCCATTTTCATGGTTTTAATGTCTACTCTTCCTACTTCCCTATAGCCAAAAAGATATCTCAGAAGAAAGACTTGTATTTTAAAAACAAATGTCACCAAAGACAGCATGTAAAAAGGAGTTTGTTCTCTGGTTTAAGCTTCCTGTGGAAAAAGAAAAACAATTCTGTAAAGCTGACATTCCCAGGAACTATACTAATATTTCCACAGAAGCAGAAAAACTCAAACATGCTCTTGTCCTACAAAACATATAAACAATGAATCTTTATTGAAGGTTTCTTATTACACAGTAATATGTAGAAAACATTTATAGGCTGTATGCATGTCTTAGACGGAGGTAGATGGATTGTCTCTGCACACAGATGGTTTCTGTGTTATTATTGCTGAACCCTCCAACATTCCAAAATATGACCTATTACCCCAATAAGGTGAAGTAGTGTCTTGAATGACAAATCTTGGCTAAGATTCAGAGGGAGAAAGAGATGGGCAGTGAAGACAGTGAGCGCTTTTATAAGGACATCTATGTGCCCATCATTTTCACATCTTCGTTTTGTCCCATTCAAACAGAGATGCGCTAAAGTAGCCCCTAGTGGTATAGTCTATGTGAAGATTCGCTCCCATTGCCTATCAGTTGCCCCCTTCTCCAAATGGCTCGGCGGGCAGTGAGAAGACACGAGTGAATGACAAGAATGGGTGGGAGAAAACTGAAGACTGGGGAGATCAAGATGAAAGGTCACCTACTCACTACTAAATTGAACACCAACTCCCAAGCACTCAACCTGACACATCTATGCTCAGTGGACAACCATTGAGAGAACAAAGCTCGAGAAGGGTACAGAGCACCATTGGGCTCATTTCTCTAGTACAAAGCCATTTCTTTCTTGCCTCCAGTATGTGCTTTCCTGTGGCCTTACCCCCACAGGAGTCCACCTGCCTCAGGCAGGGAAGAAGCTCAGATACACAGCACATTAGATAGTGCAAACACATAACAGGTATGGGGGCTGGAGAACGGAACTTTGTTTTAATCCTCAGAGAATATCAGTTTCCCTTATTATTCTCTGGCTACATGTTCAGGAATATCATTAGACTTTTATGCTAACAAATACTGACCATCAAAAGTCTTTGGGAAGTTTCTAGATTTATTTATAGTTTAAGATGATAAAACTTTCTGTCTCACATAGACACCTTCATGTATTTGTCCTGATGAGTCGATCTAAGAACTAGTTAAGAAAATATTAAAACAAGCAGGCAAGGAAACAAACACAGTTCTTCCATTTTGAGTGCCAAGCCAAAGGTCTGGGAACAATGATAGAGAGAGCATCAATGCTTGGGTAATTTTTTTCCATTTTCTGAGACAACTATCGGTAAGGTTTCCGGGCCCTAATTACATGAAGGACTGGCATTAGGCTGGGCCAGTAGAGCATGAAATGAACACTTCCTTATAATTTGACATGTTCTTTACTACAAAGATCTGGATCCTTCTGAGTTGAGGTAAAGCTACATAGAATGGTCTACATAGAACTTACAACAGCTTGGTGGGAGAACTGGTGTTTTTGCATGCATAAGGCCCTGGGTTTCATACACAGCATGAAGGGAAGGAGAAATGTAAAAGGAGAAAGGAAGCATGCAAAGGAGGAAGCGATCTAGGGAAGGAGAGAGGTAGGGAGGAGAGAGGAAGTGTGGCTCCTTAGACTTGAGCCTTCATATTCCTGCAAAGAGGATTTCTTATATTGATTGCCAACTTCAAAGGATCTAGAATCACACTGTAGATAAGCATGCCTGTGAGGGACTGTCAGGATTTGGTTAATCAAGATAGCATGATCCACTTTAATGGAGGGGGTAGTACTATTCTTTGGGCTGGCTTGAATGGAACAAGAAAGCAAGCTAATGGGGGCTATAGAAAGATGGCTCGGAGGGTAAGAGTCCTGACTGCTCTTCCAGGAGACCTAGGTTCAATTCCCAGCACCTATGAGCCAGCACATAACTGTACTGTCATGATCTTACACCATCATACAGACATACACGTAGGCAAAATGCCAATACACATAATAAATAAATAAATAAATAAATAAATAAATAAATAAATAAATAAATAATAAATCAAGCAAGCCAAGCACTAGAACCATTTCCCCCTGCTTTCCGACTGCAAAGACAGCATGACTAGATGCTTTAAGCTCCTGCCTCTATACTACTATGTTGAGTTGTAATCCAGAACTATAAACCAAAATAATCCCTTCTTTTACTGGCTTTTTTCACAGTAGTTTGTTGCAGGAATGGGAAAACTAATTAATAGTTTAATAACACTGTCTGGAGCAATCTGTAGCTGGAGTCGTGCAGTTTTGTTACAGAGCATTACCAGGCCTTCACTCCAGAGAACTCTCCGGGATCATTCTGGCCCTAAGAGTTCACTTTCCTCTAACAAAATGTAAAAGTCTCTGAATCAAGACTGGACTCTTGAACCAAAACTATCTAGCTACACTCATAAAAGAAAGATCCAAGAACAATGTCAATTTCTCCACATAGAAATAAGGATAAAATGTCAATTTAGAAGAATTTAGCATGGGACAAGTTTTGGCCTTTGCATTTAATGTTCATGAACTTGGCAATAAAGCTGGCCCTGGCTAGTCAATTTTCTGCCAGATCTTAAAGGGTACTTAACATTAAATTAGTTGAGCTGTATGTGCGTGCCTTTATTTTCCTATCTGTAAAGTGGGAAAAACAATACCAACTTCTCAAGGTTATTCCAAAGATTAAATAAAATAAGCCATATAACATCGGACACCTGGCAGACAGCAGCAAGTTCTTAATATAGATCAGCTGCTGTTAGCATAATAGCTTAACATGTCCGTTTTCAATTCTATATTATAGGCACATTTCTAGGACTGTCTATACATCAGTAGTCTCCAGACAGCGAGGAAGTCTGCAAAAAGTTGTAAGAATAAATTAATATTTTCCAGAGTCTGTTAACCCAAAGCATGATTTAGGCTTTCTGAAGGATTGCTAAATATAGAGTGATAGTTTAAGCCTGGGTCAATGGAAAAAAATTTAAGAAAGCTATGCAAGTTAGACTTGACTTCAAAACTCCAGTCTATCATCTGAACAGTGGAGGCAAACAAAACAGGAATGAACACAAAGACACACGTTTTGGTTTTCTTTTCTTCCCATGATGAATACTGCATCGGATGCCTAATATCAAGAATGAATTGTATTACTCACAATCAACCTATATAATTCTCCATCTACTACTGCTCAAGGTAAATTATGTTTAGTCATTCTGGTCTTCTTACACACATCCTCATCTACAGGACCTCAGCAAACAACTGGAAAACATGCTGTCCAATCTAACACGGATCTGAAATCATAAAGCAAGACCTTGCTATTTAAGTATTGGTTTTCTTGAATACTGATATTTTGGGATATACTTAAAAAATGTGGGTCTTCATGAAAGTTGGGAGCTCAAATAACAGGCATATTTTAACACACAACTAAATGAAGAACAAACTTGTAAAGGGTCAACCTAAAGAGAGAGTTCTCTCTCTAGTTCTGAAGATGGCAACAAGTTTTTCTCAAAATACAGTTCCCTTCTCTAAAAAGAATCGGGGAAAGATGTTATAGGAGAGTATTCCTCACTCTTCTCAAGTAAGAAACATTCTGTAAAAGAAAAGGACAGGAATTGGATTGAGAAGTATTTCCACTTGACATCTTCCAGGATACTGGAAAGGATCAGTAGCTGTTATTCATAGCTGGATAAAACATGAAGTTCCTAAGGGAATAACGACTTTACTGTTTAAAATTTAGTCTTAATTTTACGTGTGTCTGCGTGTAGTGTGCATTTGTGTGATATGTGCACAGAATTTCAGTGCCTGAGAAGGACAGATCAAATCTGAGTTACAGGCTGTGTGAGTCACTTGAGAAGTCTGGGACCAAACTCAGCTCTGTGCAGGAGCAGGACCTTGCTGACTCATCTTTCTAGCCTGAATAAGTATTTTCAAGTCAATAAAAAAAGGTATCAGACCTGAAATGTTTTAATATCAATAGGAAGATGGCTGCTTTTTATTTTTTAAATTCAAAGGTTATTTGCTAGAAAGAAAAACTTGAGAGTTAAGGCTAGAAGTGGAATTCTGTGTAAAACAAGCAGGTCTCTCCCACAGGAATGGAGGGTGGACAGTAGGTGGCGATACAAGTTAAGGAGTAAGGCTTAGCATAGCTTCTGTGAAGGCAGACTTCAGAGACAAAGCAGCAGGTGCTCTGCTAGTTTGTGGACCCTGCAATGTTCAATGCAAAAGCAGGGTATGTGGATTTTAGCTGGATCCTGAATTGTAGCAAAGGAAGTCTTAACTCCCACACACTGCGGCAGCCAACCGCAAACTGTCCTCAGTCTGAGTCTACTTAATATTCCCAGCCTAACCCTAACATGGAAACCTCTCCTTCCCACCAATGTAAACCACACCCTTCATACATCAATATGCTCCCTACATAAAAGGAAGTAATTGTGCAGTGAAATGAAACAAAAAATAGAAGGTTGTGGAAAAAATTCAAGATAGAGCCCGGAAGACATAGGTGATTTAATTTGCCCACCGTTTCCCCTTCCCAGGAGCGTCTGTATTCTGTTGCAGAAAAGGTGTTCATATTCAGTAGCCTATCTGCAACTGTCTTCAGCAGAACTACTGAATATGATTGATAAAGTGCACAATGTCAGGCCCAGCACAGTGACCTAACTCAGACATGTTGGAAATGAATGTCAAGAAACATAATGTATATTTCAAGTATTAAAGTAGCACCAGGAAGTAAAATAGAGTTAAATCTTGTTTTCAGGGATATTAAATGGAATTAAGGGAGTGGTAACTTCAGGGAAAAATCCCACCCTGCTTAGCTTATTGTTTAATGTATTTGCAGTTGTACCATGGACAGTTATATCATGTTTGACATTATTATTACCTGGTTATTGTCTTCATTTAGCCATAAGTAGATATGGCTGTGTGTCAAAATGTCAAGTGTTGGAATGGCTGTTCTCAGTGGTCACCTTGACTATATTGGGAATAAACTGCAATAAAGAACTCATGCAGATCTTGTGAAAAGGAATTTTTTAAAAAAGCTTAGGTTCAAACATGGTGGTCCACACCTGTAATCCCAGAAGACAGAGACAAGCAGATCTCTGAGTTCAAGATGAGCCTGTCATTAAGCAAGTTTCAGGTAAAGAAGAGCTTAGATTTCCGGCATGATGATATAGGTCTTTAAACCCAGCATTCAGGAGACAGAAGCATGCAGATATTGGATTTCTAGGTCAGTCTGGTCTACAGAACAAGTTCCAGGACAGTCAAGTTTAGGCAGTGAAGGAAATTATCAAAAACAAAAGTAGTAAAGATGTTATAGAACAAGGAGGTCATGTTCCAGCTCCTGCAAGAATTAGAAATTGGCAGCTTTGGCCATGTGGTTCTGGCTTTAGAGGCAAGAATAGAGGGGGTTACTAGGACAATTAATGCTGCTTAGCTAGAACTAAGAAATTAGCAGTGATTAAGAAAAGACCAGCATCACTGAGATGAAGTCTAGGAAGTGTTTTCTGAGAACACAAAGAATCTATGTTCCAGAGACACACTTCATGCTGGCAGGCAGACTTGGTAATGTGTAAGAATCACCCAGGTGGTACTTCTTTAGAAGGCATGAGGGGCTCATCAAGAGCAGATGAGGCTTGGCACTATGAGAGGCCATTGGTGAAGGTAGCTCAGTGGCAGTTGATAGCCCATCACTGAAGATGTTATGCAAAGAAGTTAAGACTTGATACCATGAAGAGAGCCTATGAGAGGCTAGTGGTGAAGCCTGTACCATGGAATGATCACCAAGAACAGCAATAGGAGGGAATTGAAGTCAGCCAGAGCCTAGAGTGCTACAGCGGGTTAGTTGGAGAAGTCACCTAAGCTCTTTGGAAGAGGCCGGAAGATCGTGTGTGGATCAGACAATGGAACAAGACACTGTGAAGTTAAAGTTACCTTGGAAATCCCAAAATGTTACAGCTGTGGTATAACCACTGAGGAAAGCTGCTAACAGGGAGTGGAACCAGGCAAAGAGAAAGGATTGTGTTGTAGTCAACAAAGCCGAAAGAAGTTGCATATCAGACATGGAGATATAGCTTTGTGCTTGGCCAACTGGTTTTTTTGGGCTTGCTTTGGTCCAATATTTCCTCACTATGACATTTTCAAATGGTAATGAATATCCTGTGACGTTAGTATTATGTTATCTGTTTTTCGATTTTGATTGTATAGGGGATTACAGTTAAGAGATGACATGAATCTCAGAAGAGACTTTGAACTTTGGACTTTTAAACACTTTTAAGGCTTGTGATAGAGTACGGGGACTTTTAGAGTTGGATTAAATGCATTTTGCATTATGACACGGCTATAAGCCAAAGGTGGCTTGAGAGTTGAATGTGGTAGTTTGAATAGGTTTGGTCTCAATGGATTCATATGTTTCAATACTTGGCCATAGGGAGTGGCACTGTTAGGAGGTGTGGCCTTGCTGGAGTATCGATGGCCTTGTTGGAAGAAATGTATCACTATTTAGGTGGGCATCAAGGTCTCATACAAGCTCAAGTTATACCCAGTGTGGAAGAGAGTCTCCTCCTGGCTGCCCCCTGATCAAGTTTTAGAATGCACAGCTCCTCCTCTCCAAATCTTCTACCTGCATTCTGGCCTGCTTCCCACTCTGATGATCATGTATTAAACCTCTGAAACTGTACATCAGCCCCAATTAAATAGTTGCCTTTCTAAGAGTCTCCTTGGTCATGTCTCTTCACAGCAATAAAAGCCTAAGGCAGGCAGGTTCAGTTTTAGGTGAAATAGACACATTTTGAAAGGAGACTTAAAAGGATTCAGTGTATCCTGTGTGACAGAGCAAGATCAGAAGCTTGACAAATTCTATACGGCATTCCCACAGCACTTTGAGGAAGAAGCTGTACTGAGGCACAGTAGCTGGGAAGAGAATGGATTATGAAGCCAGAGAGGACACGCTATATTATTTCTTCATGAGAAGAGACAGAATGATCGCAACAAGATCAACATGAAGAACACGTGATGTTCTTCAGGTTTCCCACGTGACGCGGTCTTAAGTAAACATAGTAATGTTACACTGATTTATATTACAGTAGTAGGCTTAACACCCCTACAGAGGTGGCTTGGTAAATGTGAAGGTCTTGGTTCAGGTCTAACAGTGACTATAAGGTTTTGACTTTTGTAAAGCCGAGTATATTAATGGAAGGTTCTAGTTATAAACTCAATAAGCTAGAACCATGATCCAAATGGCATACATATAAAATATGAAAATGTTGATGCAAATAAAACCTTATCTTCTCATTTATCCCTTCTACTAGTAAGAAAAAATAGGAGAGAAGAGAGAGGCAAATGTCATATAGTGAGACCAAAGCTTACAAAGAACACGAGTGCCCTGCACCATGCATATGTGTGAATGTGTGGGTATGTGCATGTGTGTGTGTGTGTGTGTGTGTGTGCATGGTGCATGCTGAGTGCATTTATAAGGCATGTATAAGGTGCAACGTGTCATCCTGTGTGGAGTAGTCTGCCTTACCCCTAGCTTATTACTTCCAATTTCTCCTCCTCCTGAAGGAGAGTCGGCCCCCTGCTGCCACCAGCTCCCAACTGTAAGAACAGCTGGTGGAATATATTTCAGCACTGAATCTTAGTGAAGAGCATAAATCCCATAAGGGCCTGCTGCAAACAGAGCTATCACCAGCCTGACTGAGCTATTTTTGGAACCATCTTAAAACTGACTGTCCAAACCCCACCCCCACCAGTTCTCCAATTTACCTATTTCCCCAAGCCCCCCAACCTGAGCCACGAAAGATTGACTGATCAATAATATGATAATGAGCAGGCAGCCAAGACAGGAGAACTTGTAAACAAGTGCCATAAGTAGATAGATGTAGGAGAGATACACAATACAGGAGACATGATTAAGGCTTTAGTGTCTTTACACAAAGAGCCCTGTAAAATTCAAGCATCGCAGATGGACTGGGGGTGGGTTGGAAGGAGGGAGGAGGGAGGAGAAGGGAGTCTGCAATGTACAAAAAAATATCTCAAGCAGCTCTCTCTCTCTCTCTCTCTCTCTCTCTCTCTCTCTCTCTCTCTCTCTCTCTGAATTCTTGATTTAGCAGTAAAGGATAAAGTGGCTCAATTCTGTTTGCTTTTTGCACCATTATTTAGGGTGTTTCAGCGATGTTTTATTGCCACACATCCATGTCTTACAGGAAGAAAACAAACTCAGCGACCCTGTTCTAGGGGACCTTCAGATGGAAGTGGCTTGCCTTGCTCTTAAAGACCTAAAAACAAAGCTGCCTTTCTATCCTCTGCCATGTTTGTGTATGGATACACACCCAGAGAAGCCTCCTCACCACAGCTTGGTTATAGGAGTTCAAAAACAATACTGTAAGGGCTGCAAAGGACTGCCACTCAAAAGTAAGTGATGTGTCAGATTCCAGAGTTAGCATTAAATGCCCTAATCCATTTTTTTCCTCAAAGAAAGGGTTTCTTCTTTGTTTCCAATCTCTGCACAGTGGACATGCACTGCAGCGGAATTCAAGGTGACAGGTTCAGAGGCAGAGGGCTGTAGGACTCAGGAATTCCTTTGTCTTCCCTTTGCACCTGCCTCACCCTGCATACATTTCTCAGCCTCTTGGATGCCAGCAGATGTAAGCTACATCACAGTATTCAGGCTATAACACAGTCCCTTAAACTTCCTGTTATCTCCTAGAATAATATCCATGTTCTTCTTGGATTGACAAGACCCTGCCAGGTACTTGCCTAGCTTTGTCACTCACCCCTCCCACTCCCCCAGCGCACATTCTTTTTAGCTCTTTAGGGACAGATCTTCTCTCTGTCATAAAAACACAGCTGCCTTGTCCCCACCTTCAAGGTGACAGGCCTCTCTGCACTGCTTCCCCACAGGGATGGTTCTCATTGCTCATTCTCATTTCAGCTCACTGGGCCCTCCTTAGGGACACCTGTCCTATCTGCCTTCTGATACCCCGCCCCTCCCATTCCTGTTTATTAGCCTTGCTACTACTACTCACCAATTGTCTCACTCTTCTCTGTTAAATACAAGCTGAATTGTTCACAGCAACATCATTAGCACTTCAAAACATAGGCACTCAAAAAACAGTGTATGAATATTGGTGAATATACTTAAGTCTCCTCTCTTCAAAGGGGAATCTTCAGGCCTCTTTGGCAGGGTTGTTGAAAGGACTACTTAAGAAAATAAACATTAATTTTATTCACACTGCTTGAAATTCAGAATTTTTAAAATATTTGGCTCCTCCCCCCTCAGGTTTAGGAGAGCTGACAGATAGCTACTGTCTATCATTGTAAGCAACCCAAGTTAATGATTCTCCATTCTCAAGGCTCAAAATCATCGAATAATTTTCCTCTCTCCAAATGCTTCCTTCAAGTAAGTATTCCTGGCCCGAGATTCTTCTTCTATATCAAGTTGATTTGACTCTTTTCTTGAAAATAGAAACAGAAAGCTGAAAAGCATTTGCATTTCTCAGAGTATACATGGGAATAAAGTCACATGTTCATTCTTCAGTCCAAAGGATGTCCGTCTTGCTGTCCTTCAAAGGTAGGTGGACACTGGGATGAAAGTAGACTCCTGAGACCCTGCAAGGACCCCTGCTGCAAGGGCTGCGAGGGCCCCAGAAAAAGGAGACAATTCCCAAGAGACAATGGGAGGAAAGGAGGAATTGCATAACCAGGATCTGTACAGTTTAATCTTATGAACAACTTATTATGTATTAATTACTACGGTTGCCAGAGAGCACTAGAAACAAGACAAATACCTTCCAAACCCTGGAGATAGAACGTGGGAAAGGTAAGCAGTCATTAGTGGCAGTAGTTTGAACTCCCGGTAGGTGGCATCAAAGGTGGGGGCACGTTATTCCTCAAAATGTCCATCTACTACCTCTAGGTTATAAATCTTTCAGATTTTTATCTTCCCTCCAGGCAGATGTTTCATGAGCAGAACTCAGTGACAAGTTCCAGAAACAATGACCTAGAAGGGCATGAGTCTTATCTCAAGAAAACCAACACATCCCAGCCTACATGGGGAACCCCACTTCAAAGTCATCCATGACATCATTAGTCTTCTACAGGATTGAAACCATTCAGTAACAAAGACAGTGATAAGAGTGTTCAGTTTTTTCTGATCACAAGATTTGACCTAATATTAGTTACACCAGAGCCAAGGTCCATTTGTATTTGAAAGCTGGAGGCAATTGTCTCAGGATATTCCTTTGGATTCCAGTGGAGACTACCTTTGATCTGGCTGTATTGAAACATTCATTCACTTTCCTGTCCTCCTCTTTTCCCCACTGAGAAAAATGGATGAGATCACCCATTTTCATGTAGCAAGGCACAGGGAAGATTTGTCCAAGGCCCATATAAAAAGGGAAACGGATTAAACTGTACCTTGACTCTTACAAAGCCCAATTGCAAACTCTCAAGCATGTGCTATTTTAATTGGTAGCTTAATTATAAAATATCCGAACTCCTGTAGTTACAGCTGTTTTCCATGAACGGCTGCCTCTTTATAAGGTAAAACATTGGGCTAAGTAGTCACACCTGGAATCTGGAAAAATTCTCAGCAAGAACGACGGTACAGAACACTCAATAGTGTTATAACACCTTACTGGAGCTTCAAGAAGCAGCCTTCATCAACAGTTTGATTGATATAATTATGTGCAATTAAAAACCCTCATAACTATTTTTTTATCCATGAAACAAAGCTAACCTGTTTTTGAGTTTGAAACAAATTTGTAAAATACACCAAAGAGATTCTTTTCAAAGACTTTCTCCCACCAAGGCCAAGGGAAGCAGAGGACTTTCTAGCGACTTTCTAGCTGGCCTCTTCCATAAGAGATCCCAAGAAGAGGCTGAGAAGAGAGAGCAACTTCACGTCCCTCAGTGGTGGTTCCACTACTTATAAAACAACTGTAAGTGGTGACGGTAATTATGTGGGTCTTTGTGGACTGTGATTGTTCTGCTACTTGTACTCCACATCTTGGGCTTCATAGGAAATGTGAAAATTCTATGTAAATCATCAATAAATGGATGTGTTCCGATCCTATCCACTGAATATCATGACTGGTGTCATCAAACTAACACCTACAAGCTAGGGCTTGAAAGTGAAAGTGGGAACTCTCCTGTGACAAATCACACAGCTTTGGCCTTCCAAATAGGTTAGTAAGGAAATAATATTTCTACCATCCTATTGTGACGGAATTTGGCAAACATTACTTTTTGTAGCTTGCTTAACTTCTGTGTCTGACTAAGGTTTTTTTGGTCAAATGGATGCTGATTATACCATAAAATGGTCTTTGAAATGCAATTCCTGACTTTAAGGCTATGTGAAATGTTTTAAATATTTGCTGAGCTTTAAATGCTGTTCAGTGAAGCTTCTGCAGATAGCCAATGTAACATTTCATTGTTGTCAAAATCCAGAAGTTCAATGTGACATGTGCAATAGAAATTTGGTAGATGTGGCCTTCAACATGGTAAATTCATATATTTCAAAACATTTCCCTTAAAACACTTGCTACCGATGATTCATACATGGAGATTCAGCATGCTTACAAGCATGTATTGCAGCACCCTTCAAGACAGAAAAAGAATTAAGTAAAGTCACTAAACACTGCTTTACTGTTAATCTTCTTTAATGCTCCAAAACCTATGGTATTCTACTAAATACACATGGGAACATCAGTGGAAAATTTAACATCCTTATTCAGATTTTAATTTTCTTTTAATTAAATGAATCCCCCCCATAACACTTTGTGCTAAGATAAGGCAGGGAATGTGTACCCATGTATGGTGGTTTGAATGAAAATGGTCCCCATAGGCTCACAGGGAATGACACTATTAGGAGGTGTGGCCTTGTTGGAGAAAGTGTGTCACTGGAGGCTTAGCCTTGAAGTTTCAGATACTCAAGTCAAGCTTAGTGTCACTCCCTCTTCCTGCTGCCTGACAATTCAGATGTGGAATTCTTAACTACTTCTCCAGCACTGTGCCTCCTTGCACACTGCCATGCTTCCTGCCATGATGATAATGGACTATACCTCTGAAATGTAACTCAACCCCATTTAAATGTCTTCCTCTATAAGAGTTGCCGTGACCATTGTGCCTCTTCACAAACACAAAACCCCTAAGACACCAGGCTATGTACATGTTTGTTAGTATCTATTCTCCCAGGCAACTGTACTTTAGAAAGTTTATACTCTGTTAGCAGAGATGCTAAAATTTGGTTTCTACCTTCAATAAAACTTTATTTAATTCCAAATCAAAGGCAAGTTCACGATTTAACTAATTCTGGTCTGACAAGTTCCTTTATAACCTCCATAAAGGATGGGTTCGAGAAGCAGATTAAGACATTAAGACAGAGTGTTGAGGCTCTTACCTGCATATAAAAATATTTTAAGCAGCCATAAATAACATAGAAGCAGCATTTTACTTTAATCAACTAAACTGGGAATAATAACTTGGGCTTCCATATTCCCTAAGATCATTTATTATGATGAAGGCAAGAACACACACACACACACACACACACACACACACACACACACACACACACATGTTGGCATAGTATATGTGTTTGAAAGAACATTTTTAAAACTTCATGGTTATTTCATTAATTCAGCTTTACTTCACTGCTCTTGCTACGTGAAGTTTTAACAGT
The DNA here is from genome assembly GCF_011064425.1 of Rattus rattus. Classification (NCBI taxonomy): domain Eukaryota; kingdom Metazoa; phylum Chordata; class Mammalia; order Rodentia; family Muridae; genus Rattus; species Rattus rattus. The sequence continues at coordinate 102,621,063 of NC_046160.1, read as the reverse complement.
TCACTTGCTTGTGGTGTTTTAGATTCTTCTCTAACTCTTAACAGATCACAGAATTCATTAGTATTCATCTCCAACACTGGTATCAAATACCATTGCCTAGTAAGGCAACTTCTTTCCAGGGGAGCCTCTCCAATTAACTTCCTTGAGCTGGTCTTAATTCTCTTACAGCCATTTCTTCATATTCTACTTAATTGAGGAAAAGGACCTGAATTTTTTTAGCCAAATCAACACAAAGCATATGCATATAGGCAATTTTCTTTGAATTTGGGTTTAAAACCTCAATTTTTTTAAAAAAAAAAAAAGTATTTTAACTAATTTTCTTCCCAAAACTTTAGAAAATTCTGATATAAGACCAGACTTGCTATGATATGCTCTGTAAAATAATCCAAGGTGATTCTTTTAAGGACAAGGTATTTTTTTCACAATCTGTAATTGTTAATAACTCAGGACTTCTATGAACCCACAGTAAAAGCATCCAGTGGCCCAACAGGAATGAAAGGTCCCTAACTGCTGTGAAATCCGCTCTACTGTCTGGCCGATTAGTCCTGTGGATCTGACGCCCGAATGTCTTAGCCCTACTAGTATAATCTCTGACATCCTGACCTCATCATTTTTTTTTAAATATGATTTAAGCGACATTTTAATCGGCCTTCACCAAAAGCATTGGCTTGCTTCCAGTATAATAGTAGTAGGTCAGAATTTATGAAAATTTTACTTTACAGCAACTATGCATAATTGTGAATTTTCCTCCTTAAGTGGAGAACCAAGAACAAAACAATGGATTTATAAATCTCAAAGATCTCCTTACTGCACTTAAAAGTTGAATACAGACCCCTTATCCTAGAGACAGTTTAAGAACACACATGCTCTGTTTATTTTTTCTTTTCCTACCAATCTAGTGCTCCTGTTCCCCCAAAGACACCAAATATATTTTTCCACAGCTGTTAACCTTTTTGAGTAGCTCTGAGCAGAATTCTCTTACTGTTGTTTCTCAAGGCACAATCCTACCCACTGTGCATGCCTCCAATGTCTAAACTCAAATGTCCTTTCTCAGAAAGGCTTTGGTCTTACATAAATATTTACTTCCTCCCTTCACCAGGTATTTACTTTTTAACCCATTTATCTTTTATATTTGCCATTATCTGAACTCATTTTATGTGTTTGTGAATGGGGATATATATATATATATATATATATATATATATATATATATATATATTGCTCACTTTCAGGGCTGTATTCCTAGGACAGAGAATAAAAATCACTTTCAGTCAACAATTCATCATATTGACTTGTATTCACTGAACCTCAACAGAGTTTGGACTCTGGGTAATCTACTTCCCAAACATTATGTCTACAACTGTCCATCTTCTATGATCCCAGTAGAGGGATCTGAAAACAAATGTTCCTGGCAACAAACTGACCACCTACATTAGTAATTCAAGATTTTTGGAAGTTAGCCTTCTTCATGAGTGTATGTGTTGACTACAGTTGATTTTTGGATCCAGTGGCAGAACTGTATCCAAATACAGTTTGTACAGTGTAGTAGTGACAGAGATAACTACAGTACTTACTCTCTGACCTTTTGTAGAAAACGTTAACCAACTCTAAGTAGACTCCTTGAGTTTCCAGTCTTACTGGAAAACATTCAGAGATAAAATGTATTCATGGCCAGTGGCTCATAGCGTGAGATGAACATTGAAGGCTGCCATTATTTCCAGCTAAAGCGACATTCTTTATAAGAGAGCGTGTAAACCCGAAAGCCAATCTGCCTTCCCTACATGTATTTTAGCATCAATTGAATTACTCACTGGTGGCACTTGGATCAATAATAATTGAACTATAAACTAAGTGGTGATTTAGAAAAGGAAAGCTAAACCAATATGTAATCACGTAAGCATGTGGTAAAGTCCTCATCAATAACCACTTGCTACCTGCAGGTAAGTGTGACACGAACTGACTCAGGATGCACAGGGTCCAAGTGAACCAGTTCTTTGACACAAATCAATTTGAACTGAAGAACATTACCACACTGTAGGAGAGTAAATGCTTGCCTTCAACGGTAGTAGCAATAAAATCAAGCACAACCAAGTGTGCTGTTACACCGAGCAAAGGATACTTGTAAGTACGAGGAAAAACTCTTCCTGGAATTACCAGTGTTAGATGAGGTCTAGCTCCCTGAAGGGATGTTGTCATTTTCTTCTGACATTGTTTTGAGTAAGAACTGGCCATGAGGCTAAGATAGTCAAATAGCTCAGCATGCCGGCTCCTACTGCAGAGCCCCGAATCAGAACAAAGTTAAGGCCATGGCAAAGTAGTACAGCTGCTCAGTGGAGGCCTGCATAAATTATTTCTTCCAGCAAGACATTGAAAATTGGCACAGCCTGCTTACCCATAGGGATGGCAGTCATTGTGCTTACTGCCCCTGTTTCTCTTTCACTGACGAACAGGAAATTATTTTGGTCTCATTCTGTTACAAAACACTTTTCAAGAGGATAGAGCTTTTGTCTAAAGTATCTACGTAGTATTATATGGTTTTTCCATCTTCCGTTCCCTCTGAAGGTAAGTCATTGGCCTTATCTTTAGATTTGGTGAAGGTGCTACAGGAAAGTAAATCAGAAATGATAAGATTTTTAGAGCACTCTGCTAAAAATGGTGAGATGACAAATGGATAATTATTCCTTAAATGTTCCTATTATAGCCCCACCCCTAATCCCACAGGATGTCTGAGGCAATGGGACATTAGTGTGATAACATCCAAATTCAGCCTTCCAGTTGCTGTTGACCCACTAGAGAAGCGAATGGTAATTAAACCCATGGATGTTGAGGTTCAGTGAAAAGGGGTGAGGAGCTTGGCTTTCCGTTCCTGCTAGACATCAGGGAAAACTGGTCCTTCAGAAGGAGAAGTGAGGGCATCATGACATGAGCACTGGTATGTATGAAGATCATAAAGGGAGAACTGATCTTTGCTGATGAAATTAGCCAAAGATCATAGAGTTCAGACCATTAAAAATGGTATTCATTTGACAAAATTCAACACCCCTTCATGATCAAAGTCCGGAAAAAAACAGGAATTCAAGGCCCATACATAAACATAGTAAAAGCCATATACAGCAAACCAGTAGCTAACATTAAACTAAATGGAGAGAAACTTGAAGCAATCCCACTAAAATCAGGGACTAGACAAGGCTACCCACCCTCTCCCTATTTATTCAATATAGTTCTCAAAGTCCTAGCCAGGGGAATCAGACAACAAAAGGAGATCAAAGGGATACAGATTGGAAAGAAAGAAGTCAAAGTATCACTATTTGCAGACGATATGATTGTATATTAAAGTGATCCCAAAAGTTCCACCAGAAAACTACTAAAGCTGATAAACAACTTCAGCAAAGTGGCTGGGTATAAAATTAACTCAAATAAATCAGTAGCCTTCCTCTACACAAAAGAGATACAAGCCGAGAAAGAAATTAGGGAAACGACACCCTTCATAATAGTCCCAAATAATATAAAATACCTCAGTGTGACTTTAACCAAGCAAGTGAAAGATCTGTATGATAAGAACTTCAAGCCTCTGAAGAAAAAAATTGAAAAAGATCTCAGAAGATGGAAAGATCTCCCATGCTCATGGATTGGCAGGATTAATATAGTAAAAACGGCCATTGTACCAAAAGCGATCTACAAATTCAATGCAATCTCCATCAAAATTCAACCCAATTCTTCATAGAGTTAGACAGAACAATTTGCAAATTCATCTGGAATAAAAAAAAAAAAACCCAGGATAGCTAAAACTGTCCTCAACAATAAAAGGACTTCTGGGGGAATCACTGTCCCTGAACTCAATAGTGATAAACTCAACAGAACAATAGTGATAAAAACTGTATGGTATTGGTACAGAGACAGACAGATAGACCAGTGGAATAGAATTGAAGATCCAGAAATGAACCCACCTATGACACCTTTGGTCACTTGATTTTTGACAAAGGAGCTAAAACCATCTAATGGAAAAAAGATAGCATTGTCAGCAAATGGTGCTGGTTCAACTGGAGGTCAGCATGTAGAAGAATGCATATCGATCCATGCTTATCACCCTGTACAAAGCTTAAGTCCAAGTGGATCAAGGACCACCACATCGAACCAGATACACTCTAACTAATAGAAGAAAAAAATGGGGAATAATCTCAAACACATATGCACTGGAGAAAATTTCCTGAACAAAACATTAATGGCTTATGCTCTAAGATCAAGAATCGACAAATGGGATTTCATAAAACTGCAAAGCTTCTATAAGGCAAAGGACACTGTTGTTAGGACAAAACAACAACCAACAGATTGGGAAAAGATCTTTACCAATCCTACAGCAGATAGAGGGCTTATATCCAAAATATACAAAGAACTTACAAACTTAGACTGCAGGGAGACAAATAACCCTATTAAAAATGGGGTTCAGAGCTAAACAAAGAATTCACAGCTGAGGAATGCCAAATGGCTGAGAAACACCTAAAGAAATGTTCAACATCTTTAGTCATAAGGGAAATGCAAATCAAAACAACCCTGAGATTCCAACTCACACCAGCCAGAATGGCTAAGATCAAAAACTCAGGTGACAGCAAATGCTGGCAAGGATGTAGAGAAAGAGGAACACTCCTCCATTTTTGGTGGGATTGCAGACTGGTACAACCATTCTGGAAATCAGTTCAATGTCCAATTTTCTGAGGACCGAGCTATACCTCTCTTGGGCATATACCCAAAAGATGGCCCAAGATATACCAAAGACATGTGCCCCACTATGTTCATAGCAGCCTTATTTATAATAGCCAGAAGCTGGAAAGAACCCAGATGCCCTTCAACAAAGGAATGGATACAGAAAATGTGGTACATCTACATAATGGAATACTACTCAGCTATCAAAAACAATGACTTTATGAAATTCATAGGCAAATGGATGGAACTGGAAAATATCATCCTGAGTGAGGTAACCCAATCACAGAAAAACACACATGGTATGCACTCATTGATAAGTGGATATTAGCACAAATGCTCGAATTACCCTTGATGCACAGAACACGTGAAACTCAAGAAGGATGACCAAAATGTAAATGCTTCACTCCTTCTTTAAAAGGTGGACAAGAATACCCTTGGGAGGGAATAGGGAGGCAAAGTTTAGAACAGAGGCTGAAGGAACTCCCATTCAGAGCCTGCCCCACATGTGGCCCATACATATACAGCCACCAAACTAGATAAGATGGATGAAGCAAAGAAGTGCAGGCTGACAGGAACTGGATGTAGATCCCTCCTGAGAGACACAGCCAGAATACAGCAAATACATAGGCGAATACCAGCAGCAAACCACTGAAGTGAGAATGGGACCCCTGTTGAAGGATTTAGAGAAAGGACTAAAAGAGCTTGAAGGGGCTTGAGACCCCATATGAACAAAAATGCCAACCAACGAGAGCTTCCAGGGACTAAGCCACTACCCAAAGACCATACATGGATTGACACTGGGCTTCAACCTCATAGGTAGCAAAGAATAGCCTAGTAAGGGCACCAGTGGAAGGGGAAGCCCTTGGTCTTGCCAGTGAACATGATTGTTGGGGGGAGGGCGGTAATGGGGGGAGGATGGGGAGGGGAACACCTATGAAAAAGGGGAGGGGGAGGGGTTAGGGGGATGTTGGCCTTGAAACCAGGAAAGGGAATAACAATTGAAATGTAAGTAAGAAATACCCAATTTAATAAAAATGGAAGAAAAAACCAAAACTTTAAAAAATGGTATTCATAAATAAACCATGCTTTCACTCAACAGGAAAATGTGATTGGCTGCTCTATGCTGTCGTGTGAAATTTAGTGGAGAAAACACAGCTTATAAGATCCAACATCTATTTTTGGCCGTATCAGAAGCCATGCAAAAGTAATTAGGAATTTATGAAATGCAGTATTGAAAGGACAAAGAATGTATAATAATCCAATTTTATAAAATAGGTATATTATGCTTCAGTGATTACCTAATAAAGAAATATATCACATAACCCATCATAGTTTTTGGAAGATTTCACTTCTCCACTTGTAAGGTTCAGAGAGCAATGGTACATTTTTCCAGTGTGGGTTTCCAAAGCATGGAACTTGTTTACATGATCCTTAGCATTTTGAACATTAGCATTTTATAGTTCTGCCTTGAAATTCCTAAGAATTTTATGATTAACTGTATGCCTCATAAGTGAAGCTCATGCTTTACAATGGATATGAGACAGGAATTAGATGTCATTACTCACAAGGTGTCCTGGCCACTTGCTTTTGTCATCCCTGTGCGTAGAGTTGTAGCTTCAGTGACTGAATATATGCACTTGCCTCTTACTTGACATATTAGGGAAGAATGACAATTACAGAAGAATGACAAATCCTCTATCCTGTTCTTTGAACAAGGGGCTAGCACTTGCAATTGTGTTCTTCACCATGTGTCATGCAGATAGTCTTATCTTCCGCATATAATTTTTTAGGGATTAAAAGATACATATGGGAGAGAAAACAATAGCTCAGATAATAAACTGCTGTCTATAAAAGCATGAGGACCTAAGTTGGAACCCCAAGGCCCAGATAAAAGTTATTTTTGGTCCCAAAGTGGCTTATGCCTTCAATCCCAACACTCTGGTGAGAGAGGCAAATAGATCTCTATGAGTTCAGGGCCAGCTTGTTCTACATAGTGAGTATATTGTGAGAACACCCAGAGCTACAAAGTGAGACCTTGTCTCAAATAACCAAAAATGAAAAAACAAAAGAAAAAAACAGGAACACAAAAAGTTGTTTGGAAAAACACTTCTGTAATACACACATGGCGAGAGGTTGGAAAATGTGGATCCAGTAACTCCCTCTACAGCAAGCCTAGCTGAATCACTGAGCTCCAGGTTCAATGAGAGACCCTGCGTGTCAGTAAACTCACTGGAAAACAATAGATGAAGGCAGCCAGCATCAACCTCAGGCACAGGCACATGCACACACATACGCACACACGTGCACGCACACACACACACACACACACACACACCTGCATAAACATGTGTACAAACCATGCAATTACATGCAGCACACATACACCCAGACAATGTATGTAACAACTAAAACTAGTATGACCAGAGTCCATTCTCATTAAATGTTAGGCAATCTTTTTATAATATTTGTTCTGTTTTTTTTCCCTCCTGTAAATATTTCATTATCGGTAAACACATACATGGCTGTTACACATCTGAATTAACTACATCAGGGCCAATTTAACTTCTGTGAGACTGAATTGAAGGATTGATCCCTATGACATCAATAGAGAAGGATCTACAACCCTTAATAATCTGATCTTCCTTGGAAAGAAATAAGTGTCTCTTATTCCACATAGGGTTCTATACCAGCTGCCACAAAACCCTTCAATTAAAACCCTGGAAATTATCCTGGGTTCGCTCAACTTCTTCAAACACCAATCCTGTCCTGTCTCCTCAAGCATTTTACAAAAGAAGCAATTCCCTTTGACAAATCAGAAAGGTCAGAGAAATACCCAAGAGGCCTGAGAAACTGATGTTTCTATTGTTACGAGTTCAAATGATCAATGAGCAGGTTAAGTGGTGAGAGCTGTTAAGAGCACCAGTGGGCTTGGGTGCCTATTTTAAATACTAGGATAGGAAGTATATGGTTGGGAGCTAGGCTGCTATTCATTTTCCTCTTCGTTGAATGACATTACAGCTCTTACCATTAATAATGGGGCCTCAGGGAAACTACCCCAGGACCACAACCTAATTATTAGCAGAGCAAATTCAACAGACCCTGAGGCTCAGCCATTGCCCTGTACAATACTGCCATCCAAGCTGCGAGCGCTGTTTGGTTTTCATTTTGTTATTTTTCTGACTCATCTGCATTTTTAAAGGATCAGTTTGGATCTTGTAAACATCTATAAAAATGATACAAGAACAGATAGTTTTCTATTTAAGATGGATAAGACACAAAACTTACACATATAACATGTACAGAAAAATACTAAGAATGAGTTATGCTTAACAGTTGATTATATAAATATAAATGAATGTCCTACTCTATATCTGACCCTCAATATTTATACAAATACCCAGTCTTTGAGAGAAAGATGAATCAGATGGTTTTGAAATTATATTTCCTAATATGTGTATAACGGTAGCTTTGCAACATACGAGGGCTTAGGAAGAAATTCTGAAAACAGATTTCTTTTCAGAGATTGGACAAATATCTGTAAATGGTTATCTATGGTGTTTTCATCTGCTTTGCTGTGGTTTCATATTTAGTGCATTTGGGATAAGTCTCCTTATACTAAGAAATCTTCATAGGTTGATCCTGTGGTCCAGTTTCAAGACATTAAATTTATGCTTAGCTGTTGATTAAATAAATGTACATTAATGTCCTACTCTATATCTGATCCAGCACTGGTCAGGGAAAATGAAATAATTAGTCCATCTTCCCAGGTCAGGAAGCACCAAGAGATGGTTTCAGATACACAGGGAAGTAAATAAAGCAATGGCTATGCAGTGACAGTTCTGAGATGTGCCCAGTACTGTGAGACCTTACAGATAGAAAATGCTTGACTTGTTAAGGCAGTAAAAAGACCTCTGCAGGTGGTTCCACTCAGCTTGATTGCCATGGAAGGATAATAGATAGTTTCTAGGCAGATACGTATGGGATTGGTATATGCAGTGTATAAAGTAGAGCATGGATATGAGAAAGGGAGATAAGAGTGCTCAGGGAACTGGGGAAACCCAAAACCTGCTGGCAAAGACAAAAGCACTAGGGTACGATGGAAAGAGACAAGAGACCAGAATACCCACGTTATTAAAAGATGCTCAATAAGCCGGATGTAGATCGCTCCTGAGAGACACAGCCAGAATACAGCAAATACAGAGGCAAATGCCAGCAGCAAACCACTGAACTGAGAATAGGACCCTCGTTGAAGGAATCAGAGAAAGAACTGGAAGAGCTTGAAGGGCTCGAGACCCCATATGTACAACAATGCCAAGCAACCAGAGCTTCCAGGGACTAAGCCACTACCTGAAGACTATACATGGACTGACCCTGGACTCTGACCTCATAGGTAGCAATGAATATCCTAGTAAGAGCACCAGTGGAAGGGGAAGCCCTGGGTCCTGCTAAGACTGAACCCCCAGTGAACTAGACTGTCGGAGGGAGGGCGGCAATGGGGGGAGGGTGGGGAGGGGAACACCCATAAGGAAGGGGGGAGGGAGGGGGATGTTTGCCCGGAAACCGGGAAAGGGAATAACACTCGAAATGTATATAATATTCAAGTTAATAAAAAAAAAAAGATGCTCAATAAAGCATCTGGTTCAACAGCTTTCTAGGCTACCTCTCTTAATGTAGTCTATAAGCCTCCATGGTAATTCCTAATTCAGTCTCTAGCCTCCTACACCCCAAGTTTATAGAAATAAACACTGACTTAGAGGCGAGATATGAATTACAATAGAACACTAATATAAATATAGAATGCTACAGCCAGCTAAGAATGAGTCTAGATGGGTCAAGGTTTCAGAAGGACAAATGAAAGAAACAGGATTTAACAGTGAATGATTGGATGCCTATTCTATAATACTCATTATTGGTAATTATCTGTCATTCATTGAATTTTACATTCCCATATTAATAGCCAAGATAGTAGAAAGGAAGGAAGGTTATGAAACAAACAAACACAGTCAGAGGATAGGATAAGAATATGTCCTGTTTCTAAAAGGAAGATAATGTGCTACTCTATGAAACTGTGATAAACAATTAAACATGAGAATGTAAGCCAAACCCTTATTACAGGTTTTGACATGCACAAAACAATGACTGCTATTAGTTTTTTTATACAATCAGTAAAATCTGTGAGTTCCACGTAATTTAAGAAACGATACACAGGTGATCAAAGTTTAAGTTCCCTTCACGTGGACTTAGCATCCAATTATGCTGTGGCAAAGAAGTCAAAGCCCACAGGACATATTGGTGAAGGAGAAAGAATGGTGTAATATCTTCAGGTTCAATTTCCATTCCATTGAAATGTTAATCACAATTTTCCTGCATGTGCACAGGTGTGTTTAAAAAAATATGTAGGCATATGAATAACCAAACCATAAAGAAATACGTGAGCATTTTAACTCTGCTGCTAATAATAACTAATATGCTGGGTGATTCACTATCTAACTTTAAAAAAAATTTCTGGCTATCTCTAAGTTTCTCTTTTGAACTGGTGGTTTATCCAAAGGCTTTGCTTGTCCACAGCAGTGACCAGTGAAGCTAAGCATTTCACTATTGGCAGCTCTACCTACACAATGGGAGGTTGCTTGTAGTTTGGTCATCACACTGAGGGGTGGCCACTCTTTCACCTGGAGTTGCTACACCAATCAGGTTTTCCTTTATCCAACCTCCTCTGTGTTTTCTCTGTCTCTTTAGGAAAGGAAAGCTGTGAGCGTTCTCTATGACAAGAAAACCACATACAGGTAACATGCATTGCCTTTACCGCTCCGGCTTTTCAGTTTCTAACCGCTTGCTTTTATTACACCTGGAGAGGACTTGCTCCCTGTTTGCTGCTGTAGACTTTATCTTTCCCACACTTGTTTTGCACCAATTGTTTTGCTGTCATCGCCTAAATTTCAGAACTCACTTTCATTCCACTCCTGGTAAAAATCATGCCGCCTCCAGCATTTGGTCTGCTTGTGGGTTTTATGTTTGTTTGGTAGGATCTTTGAAGTATTTGCTTGTTGGTGTGTGTATTGGTTTTGGGTTTTTTTTTTCTTCTAATTCTGAGGGGGAAATGTGTCATTGTAAAAGCTTACTTTAAGTGACAAGCAGATACTCATTTAAAATAAATACAAAAATTACAAAGACTCATGCTTGCCATTTGTCATCTGAGACCTCCAGCGATACCCTGGCTCCCATGGGCCCACAATTCTTCATCTGCGTATGTTGATATTAAGTATGCGCCCCAGAGGCTAAGGGGACTCTTGAACTCACAGTCGCTTGAAATGTTTTGCCTTAGAGCACATGGTTTCTCTTACAGATTTCTTCCCTTTTGGATGCACATGCAATGGTTCCTCGACCATTCAGATTAATGAACATGGATTATTGTAACTGTGCACCACCCCTCTTGCTTAAATACATGCTCTTGATTTTCCTTTTCTAGAGGTCTGCCATTCAGTAGACTACAGCTCTGTGGTAGACAGAGAGTAAAAGGATTGTGAATGGAAGCATAGTAATTTTGTTTCCAGATAGCACATAATCAAATGTTCTCAGAAATAGCCCAATTTCCAGAAGAAATTGTGTACGTGTGCTTGGAAGATTCTTTTCAGTAATTTACAACAAAAACTAAGCAACTCCTAATTTTTAATAAACTCTGTTAAACGCTATGTGATTCCAGTTACTTAGACAGTAGAATAACCAGAAAAGAGTATTTCACTACTTATTAAATGTGTAAGTGTAAATATTTCACAGTCTCTCTCTCTCTGTGTGTGTGTGTGTTAGATGCATTTGCACATGCACACCTGTCATACTCAGAAGCCAGCTGGTGGATTTCAAACCCTGGTCCTCATGATTGTGTAGCAAGCTCTTTGAACTAATGAACAATCGTTCTGTCAAATTATGCCATTTCTTTTAGAACTAGCATTGTTTAGTCTGTAAATTTCCTTCTCAGGTTGATCCTGAAACTGAAAACTAAATTGATTAAGCTTTTCAGAGTCAATAAGCAAACTTCTGTTTGTGGCTAATGGCTCCAGGAAGCCTAGATTTCAAATTATAATCTTCTATTTAGTGAGATTTAGTAAAACATGATTATATACATACACACATGTATGTATATATATAGTTTACATGTACATATTTCATATGTATGCACATATGATCTAATTAAAGCAAAATTCTAGCTTTGGCTACATTTATCTCACTACCAAATGGAAATGAAGGGTTTTGTTTGATAAGATTAGCTCTCGTGAATGGTCATTGTATAGTTTATATCTCGTTAATTATTAAGCAGCCAAACTATATTCAAAAGGTAAACTGAGGTTTAGTAAGACATTAAAGTTCACCTGAGGAACTAGTGAGTCATGAATCAGGAATTCAAACTCAGAAGTGGCTAAGGAGCTCTGCTTAAGGAATAGAGGGGATTCATTTTATAGAACAGAGAAAGAAAAAACAGGGAGAGACCCTGTGATTGATTAATTATATGCTTTATTAGGTCTATCGCATTGGAAAGTCAGTTAAATAGGTTACTGGATACTTCTCATACATTGGATTTACATTTTGACATATTAAAGTATAGCTTTTGTAAAAATATATAAGAAACAACTCAGTATTTGCTCGTTCATTTATAATGCCTACCTTGCTTTGTCTGACCACAAATTCCTCAAACCTAATCTCAGTCTAAGTTTACTTTAATGTCCCCTAGTCTTCAAAATAGAATTTGTGCCCAACACTGGTGCTTACTGAACTTACCACTCCCAAATCTAACTGTGATAGTTAAACAAAATGCATGAGAATACATAAGCACTCAAGAGGTAGAAAAAGCAGTAATAGCATTTTGGCTCTAAATTACATGTGTTGGAAAGGTGAGTAGGCATACTGTTTGCACAGCTTCAAGCAAGAGCTCATAGAATGATGTTCAAGTCAAAGCTAAGAAACAAGAACAAGGGGAGGTAGACACAGCTCAGTGAAGAGCTTCATGCCTCTAAATGGACAGTGCACTTACAATGTGAAAGAAGAACCTATTTTATTTAACTGCATGTCATATTTTCACCGTGGAAAAAGATCTCTGAGAGACTGCAGATAGATGAATCTGATCTCCACCTTCTCTAAGGGAAACAAGGAATGCTAGGGGTGGGGCAAGGAAATTGACAAGGACAATCCTCAGTCTATAAGAATTTCTTCTGTGTTTTGCTGGAAAGTCCACAATTAAAAGGTATAAATCTGGCATTCATATAGAAATAGATCAACATGAATAAAAGTTTTAATGCTTTGTTTGATTAAATTGATAGTTTATGTAAAAAGCAGGCAAGTACTATATCCTAACTGCTTGGTTCATTGGTCACAGTAGAACAGTCTTCAATTTAAAAAGATAGCTTGCCTTCTTTGAAGATATTCAGATAAGAGAGTTCCACTAGGTTACATCTTATTATTCAATAACTCTTCTCATCTTGTTTATTCTTATGGCTTGTAATTTCACCAAAGTCTAGTGTCTTTTTCTCCTTTGTCATTACTTTGGCTTTAGATGAGACAAAAAATTCTAGCAAGCCGCTCACCCACAGTGTCTCTGTAAACTCACATTTCATCTACTTTCTTACTAGGTATGTAATCCTAATTCTTATATTTTTCTAAATTCCGTATGAATTGTGGGTGTTGACATATCCTTCCAAGAATACTGCTGTGTGTTAAATGCTCAATGTACACAAAAGATAATTCTCTACACCCTTGATCTCAGGGAAGAATTAAATACCATAGCAAAAGCATCATTGATTAAAGGTGACCAGTGAAACTTTCTTGTCCCTTTGTTAATGTCTGGTTAGACATGTTCTCAAAGGATATCTCTAGGAGTTGAAATAAATGGTATTGTAGTTATCATTGTTAAATTGACATTCATTTTCTCCTTTTCCTGAGAACCATGTGAGTATCTGATAACAAACAGCCACCTGTCCTGCTGATGTATATAATTTTAATCATGCAGCAGGCTGGGTATGATGATCTTACATGTTTACTCATCATGCCATGTTTCAACAAGCTGATTGATTCTGAAATAAGACTATAAAAATACCCTTCTCAAAGAGAGCTAATCCTTTTTCTCACTGTTGTCCACACAAACTTGATGATTTTCAAAGCCACAACAAAGAGTATATCCTGAGATCAAAGCAGGCATATTTTTTCTTATCCAGAAATCAACACTTTTGTCTCAAAAAAAAAAAGTTCTTATGTCTCTAACTTTATTTTGTTTTAACTTTGTTTATATTACATAAAATTTAGATTTGTAGAAATTAAAGCAAAACTTTTCTAGTCCGATCAATGAATTTTAAAGACAATATTCTTAGTTTAAAACACTATTAAGCTTTTATTAAAATGATACCACAGTCTCCCAAACAAATGCAGAAGAACTTGCATTTCTATTAGCTTTTATTAGCTCTGATTGAACAGCAAGTATCTGTCTGACATAATATGCAGTGAAGAAGAAATCTCAATGTAGTTTAAAGAGAGCCTCCTTTAATACTTTATTTAGTTCCTTTATTGATGGTAAGTCCAATGGTGGTTCTAGAAGTGTTAGAAGTGTTTGGCAAAAGTAATTGCCTGGAAAAAATAAGAATAACTCTTGTATAGCTATCTGCTAAGCAGTTAACAAATCCGACTTAAGGACCCATTGCTATCCATTTCCAAACACGCGAAACTGCCAATAGAACATCTTTCCACTTGAGACACTATGACAGCTTCTATCATCATTACCACCACCATTTCTTGTGCATGTTAGCTATGTGTCACCTGTTTTTACTCAGAAGGGTACTATAACATTTCCATTTTATAAGAGAGAAAATTGGGACTTGAAGAGAGTCTTCCAAAGGTTCATAGATGGATGACTCATGAGAAAAGCAGGTATTGACTTCAGCTATTTGGATCCGGGTCCCTCCTCACATTAAATTGCCCCTCTTGGTTGACATTCTAACAAAGGTCAACATTAATATAGAAAAAGACAAACTTTGATGAGTTGATGCTGTAATACCTTCATTAACATATACAGCTATAGCAGAGTGGTAATAAAATACTTCAGGTAACAGTGGTCATCAAAACATTAAATGGCAATGGTCTCTATGCGTAACTGAAGACATGAAGAATTAAAGAGAAGAATCTATAGGTAACAGTAAGCTGTCATTTTTGTATATTATACCCTTTGAAAAGCTATTTGCAATTAATGAGTAATAGTTTTATACTATGGAACAGTATGCAAAGATAAGGAAAAATAGGCAATCACATAGTAATTACATGTGTGTTTACTCCCTACTGGAGTGCCTTTCAACATGTACAATCTACTGATGTTCTGGCCTAGCAATTCAACTTGTAAAGATTTACCCAAGAGACGTTATTGTAGATGTAAGGAAAGACTACATTTTTTTTTATTTTTTGTAGTAATAAAGGAGTGAAAAATTACCAACTTATATTAGTAGTCTAGACCATTAAAAACAGAACATTATAAAATTCTATATCTCCTCAAATGTTGTATTATATGATTATTGAAAAGAATAAATAAAATTTCAATATTCTTCCATGGACTGTTTTCTGTCTTCGCTATTTTCTTATTGTTACAACAAAATGTCTGATAAAAAGCAATGTACAAAATGAAGGATCTCTATTTTCTTCCTGCAGGGAAGGCATGAGGTGTGAGGCAGCTGACTGCATTGTGTTCTTAGTCAGGAGAGAAGAGATAAATGCTGGTGCTCAGCTCACTCCTGTGATTTTTCTGCTAATCCAATCTTTGAGGAGGCACTGCCTAACTTAAGTATAAACATTTTCTTCTCAGTTAATTCACGCTTAAAATTTTTTCATAGACATGTACAGAAGTTTGGTCCCTGGGTAATTCTAGATCTTGTCAAATTACCGTGATAAGTGTTAACCACATAGAATCCCTTAGAAAATGTATCATATTTGAAAATAATATGTGGAAAACTGTTATTATTTGAGTCCAAGACATATCAAGAGTAAATATAATTACAAGTCTATGAAGGAATATGTATGAAATTTGGTATTTCTCACTGTCTTTGAGGAAGGGAATGAGTGGCTATGATCAAAGTCAGAAAAGAGAATTTTTATTGCCAATGTCTTTTATTCCATATATGTCTTTAAAGTACTTAGAAGTAAAACCAATTTTACTTTTATTTTTTTTTAAAGTTTGGCTATTATCATTTCTTATAAAAATGGAAACTTTCCAGCACCATGCACACAGACAGATCAATAAAGCATTATTATGCATGGGATCTTACTTTGTGATTTTCTAATCCACTAAACCTCTAAGATAAGTGGCTGTCTGTGATGAGAATGGACTAAAGACAGTTTCAGAATTTCCTTCCAGAAAAACTTAAGGGTAAAGAATTAGCCTCCAGGAGAGACTGTGACAAGCATGAGTTAAACAGATGAGTGAAATAAAACAGTTCTATGAGTCTCACATAGATCTGGCCAGAGGATAAAATCCCATATTCTGATATTATTATCTCTATGGAGTAAAGAGAATTGGAGAGGTGGATGGGAAGCAAGAGGAAAGGAGGTAAGGAGGAAGTAACAGAAGGAGAGAAAAAGACCAATATCTAGTATAGTAAAATGTACCTTGCTAAGCTACGCTTAAATGAAGCAAGAACTACTCACACACTGTTGACTTTGCCAAAACTATATATGGAGTAGGTGGAGAAAATGAAAGCGGGGAGTTAAGTCAAAACAACAGGTACATAATAAAGAAGGTGATATACGAATGGAAGAAACTCTCCAGCAAACCTGAGTAGTTTTTAGAGCCAGGATGTGAAAGAATGAAACTTTATGGCAAGACTAATGTCATGTACCTGGAAAGCAGACAACCTCAGAAAAGTTCCCCTGTGGCATCCATATTTTTTAGGGCCCACCAGGTATGTCTAAGAAACATGAGCCTATTATAGAAAAATTAATAAGACTTCAAAGCCAAAGTAATTAGAGAGAGGCTGGGGTTTCTACACCTGCCTAAGTAGTGACACACAAGTTCAAAGTTCCTATAGGCCACATCACAGGGCTGTGAACCTGTGAGAGGAGGTTCACGCTGGGAAAACAAAGGCCAAATTGATACCTGTCAATATGCATTCACTACATTTTCTTTAGTGAACACAAAGGTC
Source organism: Rattus rattus (assembly GCF_011064425.1). Lineage (NCBI taxonomy): Eukaryota > Metazoa > Chordata > Mammalia > Rodentia > Muridae > Rattus > Rattus rattus. The sequence goes on along the minus strand of NC_046160.1, from coordinate 102,604,198 downwards.
TAGCATTCATTCATATGTCACTTGGTTTGACATCTTCAGATTTATGGCACAGCTATAATCAAAGTAAAGGTCAGCAAATCATGATCATGCCTCATACTTTCATCACAGCAAACATTCCAATCAATGAGAACATCTTACCTGTTTTCAGAAGGGGGTGCCTCCGGGTTTGTGGACCACCTCAAGCAACCAGAACCATAGCAATAGGCAATTTCCTCCAGAATCCTCCAGATAGCAGCTCTGATTTTGCTAGCAAACTTCCAGGTCAACCTGGAGTTCAGTCCCCCACAATGGCTACCGACTCCATTAGTCTTTTGGATTTTTTTTTAAAAATAGATTCTAAACTGTAATTTTCTTTCTCAAATATCTTCAAACACACTCTTGCCGGATGAATCAAATACAGAGATGAGCTCAATTTAACCAAAGATCTTGTTGTGTGCACTCTGATATGTTGGGTGAGAGTATTGATGATGTAATTCATGGTGTGCTTCCCTAAAAGGATTTGGAAGCCAGAGGCATATCAGAGATACCAAGAAATATACAGTGTGCGAACTGAGTATGAGGTGAAACTCTCAAGATGAAGGAGGCTATGGTTACTGACAGGATGGTCAAAGGAAGCTGGCCAGATGAAAGTTTCATCTCTGCCTCAAGACTTCCCTCATCTTTTTCTGTTTTCATGTTTTCTTTCTATTAAAAATGTCACAGAATCCCTAAGCAATAGCCATTTCCCAGAATACCTTGCAGCAGATAAGTAGGAAATGCACTGCATCCATTATTTTCCCTAAATAACTTTTCTGAGAACCAACAGTCTATACAAGAGATACTAGAAATAATTCTGAACGTGTACTTAGACTTAACTCATTCAATTTGGTGTCTCCTGTAGGAGAATAATCACCCAAGATTGGTTCAAATCTTGAACAATAACGCTCTGTGCCTTCCCCTGAGATGGCAGAGAAAGGAGAGAAAGCTGAGGCTTGGGAAGAAACCTTCTTCCCTCCCCATTGCAGGCTACAAGGTGATGTTATTTTCTATAAAGTGGAACTCTAGTTGACAATTGGGTAAGAAGCAGCAAGAACATGCACTCTTATTAAAGAAACAACTTCCTCTGTCAAATGAGATGAAGCTGTGAATCCTGATGGGAAATCAGCAAGAAGATGATCCAATCACTGGTACATGTTCTCTCTCCAAATTTAGTCGCATAGTTCTCAAGTTCTTTCATACATGTGGCAATAATGTTAAAGATGGATTAGAGAATATAAGCTATACAAAAAATGCCTTTGTTTATTTTTTAATCTCTTAAATGTCCACACATATTACAGGCTTCTACATAATTCGTTATTTTGTTTCCAATTTCAGCCATAACAATGTTTCAACCCTAAAATCTACCTCAGGAAAAAGTGTCACATTTACTTCATGATTCTACATTACTCTATATCTATGTCTGCGTGCTTCTGTACTAACGATACTAGATTTGCTTAAAGAAACTCTTTTATCAATGCCAACTAAACAGAGCTTCCAGGGACTAAGCCACTACCCAAAGACTGACCCTGGACTCTGACCTCATAGGTAGCAATGAATATCCTAGTAAGAGCACCAGTGGAAGGGGAAGCCCTGGGTCCTGCTAAGACTGAACCCCCAGTGAACTAGACTGTTGGGGAGAGGGAAGCAAGGGGGGGAGGGTTGGGAGGGGAACACCCATAAGGAAGGGGAGGGGGAGGGGGATGTTTGCCCGGAAACCTGGAAAGGGAATAACACTCGAAATGTATATAAGAAATACTCAAGTTAATAATAATAAAAAATATAAAAAAAAGAAACTCTTTTATCTTTGAGGCAATTATGGTTCAGCCATTGGACAGTATACTACTACACCGATGGGTTCTGTAAGATTAATTGACAGCATCTTAAGTGATTATCATGAGAATTGAAAAGTAAGACTTCAAATAAAATCCATCCAGCCCTTAAATGAGGACCAGTTATGTACTCCCAATGCTGTGATCAAGTGGCTTGAGAACATACCCTTGCTGCAATATGTTCCTCTCAAGGATGCCCATGGTTCCAAGGAGAAAACACTCTATCAGCTTTTCCCAGCCATGATAATCCTGGTACAAAACACTGGAACCATCCAGGATTAGTCATAAAGGATATATGAAATTGGCTTCATGAGCAAGTGGGGTTGGAACAGAGAAACACCTGTTGATATCTTGATCAAATAACCTTCACTTCTTCTCTTGAAGTAATTCTCAGAAGTCAATGCAGTCTGGGAATGAGACTTTCTACTTCATGTTCAATTTCTATCTAGCCCCTATATGTCAGTTCAAAAGGGAAGGAAAAATCTTCTCATAGGAATGCTATAATTTCCAAAGAAGTCAGACTCAAGTCTGACATATAAGATTCCACATATGAAATGTCCAAAAAAAAATGTGCAGAAAAACGTGTACATCAGTAATTGCCTGGGGCTAAGGGTAGAAGCAGGATTTAAATGCAAATGAACAAGTGAGGAACCTGGTGAGTGATGGCAGTGACCTTAATGTGATGGAGGTGAGGCTTGCACAAATTTATAGACTTAATTTGTAGGCTCTTGATCAGTGACTTCGGGGGATCAAAATTATATCCTTAAATGCTGTTTAAAACAACAAAATCTCTTAAACTTCAGGCTTTGGAAAGAAAGAGTGTTTTAATTAGGCTTTTAGCCATCTAAATAACATGAGAAATTTCTGCCTAATTAGAAATATTTTAACACAGCAAAATAGGACATTGCTTAAAATAACTGTAAGTAATGCCAAGATACGTGTAAAACTTTCTCTGGAGTGTTTGTTTATATGTGTAACTTTTCTTACATTTCCTTGATGTTTTCCTAAAATGTGAAGAACTATGCCTTATTAATTTGTCATACTGATACTACATGTAAGATAAGAAGGCTGATCCAGCTACTATATAATTCTTGTAAGATCTTTTAAGTCAATGAAAGATATGTTCGTTTGTTATTCCCTCTCTGCATTCATTCCTCTAGGAAGACTCTAGTAAAGAAAAGGCCAGAGCCCAGATAACACCATGGTGTAGGATGCTTAAATGCTTGAATTGCTCTTTCAAAATGCTCCAAAGACTATATTCCCTAAATGCAGAATGGAGTCACATCTGGTAAAGAGAAGTATACAGAAGTGATGAAGGCTACTTCCAGACAAGTCAGTGAAGCATACTGTTTAACTACCCAAGATCTCTCCTCTCTGTGGATGCAGAACTGATGTGTTCCAAGGGGTTGGCCTACCTCAAGAAAGAATCCTACAATCTTGACTTGAATTATATCTTTGAAAAGAGTGGTCTGGGAGAGCCATTCAACTGGCACTAGACTTCATCTGAATTAGAAAGAAATCCTTCTGTTGTTTTGAGTCACTGAAATTTTAGGATGCCTTGTTATACAAGGGAGTATTAATTAGACCAGCTGGCATAAGACACAAGAATACTCAGTGAATATTTTCCCTTTTAATCATTATGGCCTATTCTTTCCAGTCCCATCTTTTCTTTGACTTCCTCTTTCCCATCCTCCTCACCTATAGTTAATGTTCACTTTTAAGACAGAGAAAGAGAATGGGATGTTTTCAGCATATATATTCTTAGGATCTTTCTTCAAGAGCTGGGACATTTGAGTGGAAAATAGGGAAAAGGATGAATGGTCATCCTCCTTCAGAGGAAATCGTTGAGTCTTTTTGGTTAAAATGTTGCATCATCTCCAAGAACAGGCTTTTGCCTGCCCCTCTCAAATCCCCTACAGTGATAAATGCCAGGAAAGAAATGTCAGAGTCAGCAGCCACCTCTGGGTCATGAACTTTGCATCTGTTGCATCTGTAGGCTACAATTTGGGGTAGTGGAGAAGTGCATACTGGCTGCTCTCAACTAAGGGTTTTTGTTCACCCCAAGGGTAAGTTCCTAAAGACAACACATTACCATTGTAATTAATTTTCAGATGACTGCGGGATCCACAGACCTTTCCGCCTTTTCTGCACATAGAACAAATGCAAGAAAAGGGGAGAAGGGAGGACCCGCCTCCATCAGAGACACCATACACAAAGACTTATAAACACTACCACCCCAACCCTCAAAATTGTTATCTCTGACTCCCCTCCAAAACCTGTCAAAAAATAAAACAATCCAAATAAAAGCAGCGCTCATAAAACAGTAAACAAAATAAAGTCAGTTTTTCTTTTCTTTTTAAAGAACAAAATGAAACTTGAGGAAAAACTTACTGGAGTTACAGTTTATCCTGATACAGTCTAGATGGGGAAAAATAAATGAAAGATGAAATTGCATCCTTCAAGGTAACAGCTGCAGACATCCAAAAACAATCAGTCCACCCTTCCGGGGACAGACACACGCAAGAAATGTGGCCATTTTATATTTATATATATACATATACAATATGTACAAGATTAAGGGTGGGTGTATATGTACAGTATATTACTTAGTAAAGTTGGATACATATATATATATACACACACACACATATATACACATATGTATAGAGATATATACTGGTATACATATATATCCACAATAGACATCAAGACTAATTTTCTCTCTCTATTTTTTTTTTTTTTTTTTTGGTTTTCAAAAATTCCCTATTCATTTGCATAAAATATTACAGCATTGGGTTTTGAAATGTTAATTTTGTCATATTTCAGAAATTAGAAAAATTCTTCCACCAAATACAGATTATTATAACTTATAATTTATGCCCTTAAACTGATCTTTGAAAGCAATAACGAGAATTTTGAATTAGTGTTCCAAATGTAATTACCAGTCTGGCACATTGTATCATTTTTTTTTTAAAAATATATACCCTTGAAGTTTCACAGGGTAGTATTTAACCCTTTCTCTTTTTCTAAAATCCAGCTCCCTCCACCCTCATTTTAGGTTGGGCCCCAAAGACTGTTGAAATTTGTGTAGGCACACTGGCCATCACCCTTAGACACGAGGAAAGGGTTAACACCACCTGGTCATTTTCTTTCATAAAATGGCCACTTGCAAACAGCTAACCGCACAAACACCCATCACAGATTTTAGAGAGGTGGGGTCAATCAGGTATAGGGTACAAAAAACCCTAGTAGGTTGTTAACAATTGATTGGCTTTCCTGATTGTCATTGGTTCAAAGGCTCCCAGACCAACCCACTCACGAAGCCTATCTCTGTCTTCCTACCCAAATGCCCAGACGAAATGAAGTGTCTAGAGCATTCAGGGAGAAGGCAGGGCAGGTGCGTGTGGAGGAGGTCATGGGTTCCTTTGACATCCTGCCTATTTTACTCTGCAAGTTTGTATCACAACAAGAGAAAAATCCTTTGGTTTGGGTTTTATCTCTTAAATGGGAAACATGGGAAAGAATTGTCTAATTGCCTGCTGACAACCACAACTAGGTATTCTGTGCCAGAGCTCAGAGTAGCTATTGCTTTATTAATTACTGTCTGGCAGTCATAGACACACATGATGGGAATTACTGAGTGGAACCCATGAGAGGCCAGTGGGGAACTGGGCAGCAATGGCTAGAGAAATATCTTGGCAACTGTTACCAAACTGCTCAGATGGACCTCGGGTTGGTTTGGGTTGGGGGAAACTCCACTCAGGATTTATATCACCTCAGAGTTTAAAAGGACAAAGCCAATGATGAAGAAAAAAAGCTATAAGGGAAACATATCAGTGAATAAACTCTTTTTCTGCTTAAGGCTCACCCAATAGTTTTCACAGGACAAGTGTGACATTATGCCACTGTTTGTATTCCACTAAAGTGAGCTATTTTAAGTGGACATGTGAGATAGGAATTAGTGGCAACCAGGCCAGCAGAATAGAACTATGCTCAATCCAGTTAAGAGAAATTTATAACATCCAGTCACCCTGAAGACGGAGGAAGCAGGCAGGTTGCTTTTAATTTTTTATTCATTTTGTTCCCCAGAAGAACATCTCTTGAGAAAAATCTGGGTTTGGTTTCGTGCGGTTAGGTTTGTCATGTGTCGTCAACCGCAACAGAAAAGTGGGAGCAAACAGCCCTGGAGCAATTGGTACGATCACCAGACAGAGGAGGCCATGCCCCTAGCAGGGCTGGGGAGGTGAACAGGCAGGGAGGAGGGGTTGGACTTGTGCTATTCGTAGGCTAACCTCACCCAAAGCTGGAGAAATACCTCTTCCTGACTTATTGAAGAAGAAGGGGAGGAAATATGGGATATGGGTAGACATGCTTAGGAAAAAAGGGAAAAAGGGGTGGACCTAAAGCCACCAACCCAAGGACTGCCATCAAGAAACAGTTTTCCTCTCTGCTTGTGTGAGGCTGAGTATTTCATCTTTAGATGGGAGTCTGGTATAAGGAGAGGCATTTCAGTTTAGCTCACCTTCCTGGGCATGCACATAGATCCATGAAGTTTAAATAGTACATTTAAATCAACATGGTAAAGTTGGGGTTTTCAGGAATGGAAGACAATATGTTTAAGTCATAGTACATTTAATTATTCTATTATTTTACCTAAAGAATAAGTGTTTGATGGGAAAAATACATCCCCAGTATCGTTTCTAGAAATTCTGAGGCTACAGTCTTATTGGTGAGGGCATATATATATATATATATATATATATATATATATATATATGTTTGTGTCTGTGTGTGTCTGTGTGTGTCTGTGTGTGTCTGAGTGTGGTGTGTGTGGACCTATGTACATGTATATGTATATGAAAAAATGAGTGAGCCAGAAGAATGATTTGGGGAAAGCCATGCCCTTGATGTCTATCTTCTGTAGCAGCCAGAATGCTCTCTCTCTGACCAAAAAAAAGTTAGCCCAAGTACATTTGGGTATGTGTGCGTATGTGTACTATTTGTTTTGTTTAGTTCCTCTGGTTTACTTCAGTGAACTGGGAGGAACAATGGCTTTCCATACTGGTGAACTTTGCACTAGACCTGAAGCGATGAGTGCTTCTGTAAGCTGTGTGATTTTCATTTATGCTAAAGCCGTGTTCAGGATGTCTAGAAAAAGAATATCTGGAGAAATCAATTGCGGTTGGCTGAATGCCTAACACTGCTCTTAGAATCTCTAGTGGGAGGGGAAGACTCCCAGAACTATGCTGAGGATGCCAAAGGCTGTATCCTTATCAGTGGCTTTTCTGTAATGTGGCTCAATTAAAACTGAGTACTAAGGCAAAGAGGGATCCCTTGTGTGGATGTTTCAAGGATGACTGTCAAGAATGTTACCATTCAGACAATCCCGTCACTGACCCATAATGTGTAGAGCAAAATATCAACACATAAGGATCTAGCAGTTTAGAGACAGGGGTTCTAATCTCAGCTCTGCTACTAACTCCCTACAGAAGCTTCATGTTTATAAAAGCAAACATTAAAAAAAAACCCACTTTGCTGATTTAAAATAAAGCACAATCTTTGAGATCTTTAAACTTACTTCCATGTCAAAATACTGTTAGTTCCTTTTGTAGTCCACAGGGGACAAATGCTGGTTGATCAACAGCTGGCTTTAAAACTTTTAAACTCATGATACCTGGTGTACAGCACCTTGTGCACTTGCTTAAGTCTACATATTCCTATCTTCAGCAAAGAAAACCTTAGGAAAATTCTAGCCTAATTGGCATGTAGAAGTTATGTCAGAGAAATATATACTAGGTTTTTCTCATAGGAGATCACATAGGTTAGCAAGTTGAATGAATCTGGAATATGTTTCATGTGTGCTGTAGGAGGGGAACAACTTAAAATACAAACACCCAGTGGCTAGCCTGAGCTACTTCAGGCTAGAGAACTTCAGGCTCTCTTTGGCTACAGAATGAGACTTTGCCCAAGGAAGAAAATAGAGGAAGAAAACAAAGTTAGTTTGGGAGAGGCTATGTATGAATGCAAATTGTGCTTGACAATAATTTTCTTCTGTAGTTCACAGAAGGAAAAATGACTGTAAAAATGAAGGAGAAAATGTTTGGGAGACGGAATGCTAAAACCTTTAGACAAATCCTGAATACGGAGACTGTATACAGCACCAGGATTAATGTTTTATTTCCTATGTCAGGCTTGAAAGAAAATTACATAATGCAAAGTCATAGCTGTGATGTGTCATAGCCCCGGGACAGAAGCAAACCACTCTCTTCTTTAGGAAGAGCACTGTGTTCTAATGATGTCGGGACTCTTTCAGTCAGGTTGTGTCAGCACAGAAGGAGCCAGATGGAGGCTGAGCTGACGAGTGTCCAAAGGCAAATGCTGTTCTCTTAGAAGGCTTGGGTCCCAGGTTTGGCCACAGTTTAAAATGGAAAAGCTGTGAATGGTATGTTTCTAAGAATACATTTAGCATCTATGAATTGTGTGTGTGTGTGTGTATTGTGTGTGTGTGTGTGTGTGAGAGAGAGAGAGAGAGAAAGAGAGAGAGAGAGAGAGAGAGAGAGAGAGAGAGAGAGAGAATCTTATATTTCTTTTCCTCATTGCCCATCTTTCAGCCCTTTTCCCTTAGAAGGTGGTGCCTGTCAAGGTTGCCTTCATAACTTCACACAACAGCATTTAATGAGGGAAACAAATTGTCTACTAGAAGACATGGACTCTCTGGGATGCTGTGAGGCTCCTTCTCGCCCATATTTACATATTCCTCTTACTTCAAAGTTGGCCGAGAAGGAAAGATTGTCTTTTCCTTTTCTGGGGTTGAACTACACAGGGTCTCATATTTGGTTTGGTCCTTTATGTCATGCTTTTGGGTGGGCCATTGGTCTCTCTGCTGTTTTACCAGCGAAGTAAATTAGGATAACTGGTTGTTGGTTTTAGGTAATGTAACATGCTAGGTTGGGTCCAGTTGAGGAGGGGAGGGTTCTGTGGGAGGGCAGGCGGGAGGGGCAGAGGGATGCCAGTCCCTGTAGGCTTCTCAGTACTCCGTGTTCTCAAGGCTGTTTGCTATGCGGGCCGCAGGCTTTGGGCCTTTGAAGGGTTGAATACCATCTTTTGATTTACCATGGCTGATGGTAGGGAGGATTGAAAACTCAAGAATACAGATACACACACAGTAAAAGTTCCAGCAACAGAATAATAGTTAAAAAGAACAAATCTAAAATAATCAAATACATACATATACACTGACAAGAAAAAAAAAACAAACAAACATAAAACAAGAGACATACCAAAAACTAAAGGCAGTGAGAAGAGACAGGAAAAAGTGCACTGTGTCATAAATGCTAAAAACCGGAAGTAAAATAAAAACACAGAACTAAATGAGCCACTACTCAAAACAGTCCCATGTCTTCAAGGTTTTTATGTTTTGGAATCAGTACCAGTTGACTTGACAGCAGATACAAGTTATGTTTATTTAGAAACATCCTTCAGTCAGCACAGGTTGGGTTTTCAATGCTATTGAATCAGGTACATTTGTCTGTGGCTCTGACCAATCTTTCTTTAATAGCTCTACATCCAAACATGGTCTGCAAGTCCACACGGATCCACCAGCTGAGCAGCGTGGATTCAGCTAACTCATTCATTTGGCTTTCCGTTAGGTGAAAAGAGCAGAGACACGAGTGTTTGTTTTCTTTCAAAGCTAGGAGGTTCTGATTCTCCACAGGAAATATTTAGAATCCAGTAAAGAGAGTCAATAGCAGGGAAGAACGTGAGGATGTAAGGTTCTAACGGATATCCATTAGAGGTCCCTGCAGGGGAAGAACACATCTTGTCCTAGTAAAGCTACAGATTTGAAATCATCATTTTTATTTTCAAGTCTAGGTAAAGTTAATATGTGTAGAATGGGGCAAATTATGTGTACATTATGAGGCAACATTATTCATCCCAAAAGAGCTGCCGGCAAGCGATTAAGAACACCAAAGAGGAAGACAGGTGCGAGTCCCAGGAGGCACACCATCCAGTCAGATGCTCTGAACTGTTTCTAGTGGGATCAAAGGGACACTGTAACTTGCTGTTTGTCCTGCTAGGAATGAACTTAAGATCTCAGTACCCTGGGGGCCACCAGAATAATCCATAGGAATAGTTACTATGGAGCTAGAAACAAGGCACAGTGTAGCTCTCTCCCACCTACCCTCCCATTTTGTCTCCTCCCTTCTGTCTTTGACTGTTTTGAGTGGTGACCAACGAGGTGGATTGAATGGGAATATGATTTATTGATCAAAAGATGGACCAAAGTAGCGTGTTTTACACAAAGCTAAACAATTCCAAAAAATCAAGAAAGGAAACTTAGAAAACAAATAATCTAGTAAGGAAGTCACCACCGTCAGAGACCAAAAATTGACATCAAACCCTCATGCAGAAACAGGGAGAAGGTCTTTGTTGCTGTTGTTTTTTTTTTAATCCATGGTCTATTAAACAAGAGGTGAGTGGCTAACTTTCAAGAAACAAAGAATTCAATGAAAATAATGGAAATCAGAAAGGAAGGGAAGACAAGCCCAAACGGAATGACAGAGGGACCTTCATACGATACCTAAGTTAACCATGAGCTTGACACGCCCACCATCCAACTCTAGACGCAGTGTATCTGCAGAATCCCTGGAGGTAGTCGCTACCAGTAGCCCATAGGCTCGCTGGGACATGAACCGGAAGGAAACATCCTCTGCCTCTGTGTGCATCACCATGGGCATGATGACCTTCATATACATGCTGCCGTCATAGCTCAGGATGGATGCCTCTGTCAAAAAGAGAGTAGAGATCATTAGCACAAGGGACGTTAGAATTTGAATGGCCTTTAGAATTTTCCTTATAGGCTGAGTAGAGCCAGCACCATTTTGGTAATGAAGCAATCTGTTTAATACAAATCTGGATTAAAAATTTAGTTATTAAGTGGTTGCTGATTATATGTTTTACGGTAAATATGCAGGTGAAACAGAAACCCTATGTTAAAAGAAAACCCAGAAGGTAAAAATAACTGTATTAAAATACAAAATGGTTAAATGACAGCTGTGATATATAGCTGGAAGAGGAAACGAAATGTGGGACATCAGTGACTAAGGCAGGCAGAGTAGTGTCTGAGGAGGTCTTAGTAATAAAAGGGTTATAATAAAAGAAATAAGAACATCAGAACTTACAAAAGGAATAAATATCTCTGTAAACAAAAGAGATGAAATTCTAAGATAATAACGAATTATTCAATTTACAGCAGTCATCTTGCTATATCTATAGGTTTTATATCTGTGGATTCAACCAACCATGAATAAAAATGTTTAAGAAAGCCATCTATGTCCAACAGGTGCAACTGGATAGAATTGCTTTCTTGATATGATCTCCTAAACAACAAATCATAACAAGTGTGTACATACTATTTACAGTCATTAGACACAGGAAGCAAGCCAGAAATTGTTTAAAATAGGGAGAAATATATATGAAGGTCATATTCTAAGGTTGATTGTTTTTTATTGCTCGAGAAACCACAAAGTTGGTATCCTCAGACATGTGGGACCAATGAGCCACAGATACCAAGAATGGAATTGTCTCTTTCTTACTTATTGTTAAAGGTATCTTAAGCCTGGAATAAAATCAGTAGCCCTTGGAAGTACCTTGGAGGTAATTAAGCAGTTGAGAGCTCACAATACTTTTCAGATTAATTTATTAGTATATTGCATACCAAAGATCTTTCTAGATGTTGAGGACTTGAGAGCAGTGCAAAGAGACAAAGACTCCATTTTTAAGTATAGAAAGAACCGGAACAATTAAAGACAGGATGTAGGTAGACCACAAGCAAGATTTTGAAACTGTCACAACCCTACCCCATTTACATACCAGATTGAAAGTCTCTTGAAAGGCATGCACAAACATATCTGGAAAGCAATGTCACTCAAAGAGAACCCATATTACCTAAAGCTGTGTATTATGAATTAAAAATTCTAAAGGGGTCATAAAAATGTGAAAGTTAAAGGAACCATCATAATAAAGGGCAAATAATGGTCTGTTAGACTGGATCATAATCTAAGTTAGCATGTGACCCAGGTAGGAAAGAAAATACTTCATCTTTCAGGAGTGCAAAATCAGAAAATAAAAAAAAAGATATCTAAAATATATTGAGAATTTTATTTTTTGGTGCTTTCTAGAGCTATACATCCATTAAGAAGTCATTTAATCCTTAGGAAGACAGTGAGAAAGACATTATAATATTTTATATAAACACTGAATTACATGGCTAATATATAGCAGAGCTGGGGACTGAATGTAGCTATTATGATTCTTGAACTTGTGTGTTTAACATCTGCCAAACTGCAAAAAATTAAATTAGGCACACATTATACTTCTAGGTATCAAAGCAAAGCTATAATGCTTCATGGTAAAATGTGGCACTCTGTGTGTCTGAGTGTGTGTGTGTGTGTGTGTGTGTGTGTGTGTGTGTGTGTGTGTACTTATGCCATTATTTATACTCATATATTATTTATAAATGTCCAATTTATATAAGCAAATATAGCATATGTATTCTAAATAATCCATTGTCAAAATAAATATGCAGTGATCTGTGTAATTATGAACCTTATTAATCATCACTGTGCATCCTCCATACATAACCACATAAATGCAGACTTCTTTTCAAGAGATATTAGGAAGTTAAGTGAGCCATTAAATGAGTGGCTTTGATGCATTCAACTTAAATATATTTCAAAATTAATGACTCTTCTTTTTCCTCTGAATATCTGTAGCATCAGATACACAAATGTAAATGCAGGCACATGTTCTGTTAATATCACAGAATCAATATAAACTTTACTTGGAGTAAAGTAGTAACTGGTTTGAAATAAGTTGTGAATCTTAATCTGCATTTCTTTTTGAAATGCTGCATGTTCTGTTACAAATACAAGGCGTTTTCAAGGGGTGGGTATTTTTCATGTAGATAAATTTAATTCAGAAGTCAACTGAAACGAAATCTGTTCTATGGGTTCACATAAATTTTTTTAAAAGATTTTGAGTACAAAGACTGCTGGGACTAAAATACTATTTGCATGTGTGAGTGTGGGTGTGTTGGAAAGGCATGAATTTATAAAGAAAAGTTGAATCGAATATGTGGCACATTTTACACAATGGAGTACTACTCAGCTATTAAAAACAATGACTTCATGAAATTCTTTAGGCAAATAGATGGAATTAGAAAATATCATCCTGAGTGAGGTAACTCAGTCACAAAAGGACACATATGGTATACACTCACTGATAAGTGGATATTAGCCCAAAAGTTTGGAATTCCCAAGATACAATTCACAGATAACATGAAACTCAAGAAGACGGAAAACCAAAGTGTGAATACTTTAATCCGTCCTGAAAGTGGGGGACAATATACTCACAGGAAGAAATAAAGCGACAAAGAATGGAACAGAGGTTGAAGGCAAGGATATCCATAGACTGCCCCACTGGGGATCCATTCCATATGTAGTCACCAAACCTAGTCACTATTGTTGAGGCCAAGAAGTGCTTGCTGACAGGAGCCTAATATGGATGTCTCCTGAGAGGTTCTGCCAGAGCTTTACTGATACAGATGAGGATGACTGCAGCTAACCATTGGACTGAGCACAGGGACCCCAAAGGAGGAGTAAGAAAAATGACTGAAATGCTAAAGGGGTTTGCAACCTCATGGAAAGAACAACAATATCAACCAAGCAGACCCCACCAGAGCTCCCAGGAACAAAACCACCAAGCAAAGAGTATACATGGAGGGACCTATGGCTCCAGGCACGTACATAGCAGAGGATGGCATGTTCTGTCATTAATAGGAATAGAAGCATCTTGGTTCCATGAAGGCTCTTTTCCTCAGTGTAGGGAAATGCCAGGGTGGGAGGGGAACATCCTCATAGAAGCAGGGGGAGGGGAAATGGGAGGGAGGAACCGCGAAAGGGAATAACATAAAGGGAAAATGTAAATACATAAACTATTCAATAAAAAATTACAATGTTATTACCCATGTTGGCAATAAACCTAAAAATTAATAAGAAAAGTGACCCAATATAAAATTTATCATATAGATTATTGAAGACTGGAAAATTACACCATGAGTTGACTCTGTTCGGGCACTTAAATGCTCCCTGTGATGGTATTTGATCCTCCATTCCCAGGATTTTAAATCGCCCAAGAGATATTCGCTTTGGATGCATCAATGAGTTTGCTAGCACATGGCTTTAATTGAGAAGAAAAGGCCCTCTTTGACCATGTTCATAATTATTTCATGGACTAGGTTTCTGAACTGAGTTTTAAAAAAGTAAGCCAGTTGATCAACGACAATCATCTGTCTTTGCTTTCTCAAGTTCAGCCATTGCAAGCGGCCCCATCATGCCCCTGATAGCCTGCCTTATTCACTGTGATGTACTCTACCTTGTCAAACCTTGTAGCAAATAAATCTTTCCCCTGCAAGATGCCTTCTTGTCAGGAATTGATCACAGTGATAAAAGCAATTAATATCATCTCCTTCACGTTTATTCATTTAATTTCTTCACTAAACCTTTCCATCGTCCTTGAGTATACTCCAATATCTTCTTTTAATTACTTTAGTGAATTTAAACCATGCTTTCTGGGCTACCTTCTTAGTGTTTTCTAAGGATCCTCTGGTGTTCATCTTAGTTTATAAGAGTCTATCTAATCTCTATACTAACATAATTCCAGTAAAAGTTAAAAGCTTGATTTGTAATTCTGAGAACTTAATCCACTCTACCATTGAGCTAAGTTCACAGACTAGGATATGAAAACCTTGTTATTATATGACTCTCATACCTTGTCCTATTTATGTGCTATGATTCATATTCCATATGTCTGTGTGTGGCATATGTGTATAATACACATCAAGAATAATAATGTATTGTTATAATAATTGTCTTATAAAAAATGTGTGTCATCCTAAGAAGCTAAGAGAAGAAAAGCTCAAATACGTTCAGTGAGTTTTGGGGGGGATTATTATTTTTTAAAATTTTTTATTAGATATATTTCTTTACTAACATTTCAAAAGTTATTCCCCTTCCTGGTTTCCTATCCATAAGCCTCCATTCCATCCCCTCCCTCTCCCCCTCCCCCATATGGGTGTTCTCCCTATACATCCCTCTTACTGCCCCCCCCATATTCCCGAGCTTTATTTTTTTAATTAAGCCTATTATTTAATGTGTCTAACTCTTCATTTCTTTCTGTAGATTGAAATTACCATCTGTTGTCATTTCTTTTTTTCAAATATAGCTTCATTTACTTAGCTTTATTGTCAAATATATGGCAATTCTATATGTTATACCCACAACAATGCAATGTTAAAGATATTGCCTTATGTACTTAACTTTGTAAATCAGTATGAGAAAGAAAAGACATGTAAATACAGTCTCTTATTAGATACATAATCACTTTTACCAGAGTTCTTTTTCCCACATAAATTCAAATTAATATGTATTTTCACTTCCAGTCTCAACAAACTCTTACTCGTAATTGCAAGGGAAATGGGCTATTAATGGAGTCTATAGTTTTGCTTATTGATGGATATTTATTCCATTTTAATTTTTTTCAGGCAACATTGCCATAGGCAGTCGATAGTTTCTTCTCCTCAGATATGTTGGATACTGTCCCACTGCCTTCGATCTCCATGATCCCTTAAGAAATGTCAGCAGTTGTCCTTACATTGATGCATGCACATATTTTTTCTTTGTTGCTTCTTTTGCTCCCCCTAAATTTTCTTTTCCAGCATCTTTACTATCTTTATTTTAATTTTGAGCAGAGAAGAGAAATGGAATTTTAATTTTGCATTTATCCTACTTTAGAGTTCACTGAGCTTTGTAGATATGTAGATTAGTATTTTTCATTCATTTGGGGAAGTCTATAGGCATGCTTTCAACATCATTTTTCCTTTTATATCTTTTACTTAATTCTATATATACACAAATATATATATATGCACACACACACACACACACACACATATATTTTAAGGTATCTCACATGAAGGTATATGTATCTGGATTATTTTTTTTTTCTATTTACAGGCCTAGACCTGTTGATCTATCTTCAAATCGACTGTGTTCTTATCAGTTGAAATTCGTCTTTGAATCTATCTGGTAAATGTCTTATTTATGTACTGTGCCTATCAATGTGCAGATAGTTATTATGAACATTTTAACTCTTTACTGCCATGCTCTATGTCAGAAGTTATTGACATTTCCCATGTATGAATCTCTTTTACCTAAGACAATTTATTTGATTGTGTGTATAGTAAGTATATGAAATAGACAAATAATGTGATAATAAATCACAAAGATATTTATCTTAATATAATAGTCTGGTATATGTTATCATTTTGCCACTTATTAAATTCAAAGTTAAATATGCTTTTTCATTTTGTGCTTTTTCATTCTGCATAAAATTATATTAGTGATTGGGTATCTGATACTGTAAGAGATACAGCACCTTTAATATTTTTGAATCAATTAATATTTTTGCTTCATAATCAGCAATAATGTGAAAGGCACTTTTTTGAACAAATATTACAAAATAATATGAGTATAGTTTATTTAAGGTCATCGCTGAAAGTGGTGTAAATTCTGTTCTAATTCCAAGCTCTAAACTGGTGTAATAAGTTTTTGTAAACCAAGTTATCAACTCGGTGATTTTTACAACTACATATTCTAATGCAAAAATTCAAATATAAACTAATTTGATATTAGTCTATCAAGTTAGTATATATTTGAATGATATTGTACTAGAAATGTGTGCTGCTGAATAATAGTAAAAACTATAAAAGATAAAAGTTTTTTTCTATAATTAAAATGTCAAATATTTCAGAGTGAGGGATCCATGCATACGGTCAAAATATTTCAGATCATAATAAGTCATTGCTTTCTATTGAGCTAAGCAATTCTCTGCAGCATTTATTGAGGTAGGTAGTATAGCACAGAGACATACATGTGCAAAGTATACATACTGTGTGTTCACAACCGAGGCTGCAGTAAAGTTCTATGATGTAACATGGACAAGTACATCCAGAAATATCTTATGTTTGTTATCATTAATTTTTAATTTATGTTTGGCCATTATGCATTCATAAACCTTTTACTATTGCCATTTTTTTTTGCAACATCATACTGAGTTACTGGAAGCCTAATGGAGAGGAATCCTGATCCACAGTTCAAGAAGTCAGCCTCTATTTGATGAGTCACTATTATCTTGTTTTCCTTCAATTCTTTTAATTTAATTTCTCTTACATCTTTGAACACATCTATAACATTGCTCTGGTAGTTTTCATTGGTAAAGTTCAATATACACTTCCCCGAAAGAGAAACTTGTCTCCTGTGCCTATCTCTGAGTACAATTTTCAATGTACTGTTTTGTTGTATATCCAACAATATATTATTACAAATCTAAACACTGACCCCACAAGCATCAAATCTTTTCCTGTTCATTTGGAGACTTGGATGAATAAATTCTGTGTTTTATTTTCCTAGCAGGATGCCAAAATATCCCTGTATAGACATTTTCCCAGTTTGGTGTTTGGCTTGGCTCCCTAGGTGTTACTCCCAGATCAATATAAGCCACTTGCTGTTCAAATATAGACTTGAGCCTCTTTAGTATATTTGATTTTACCCCTTATCTATCAGATTTGTGTGTCTTGGAGACTGCTTTCAGGAAGTGTATGATTTTTGTCTCATTTTTAGCCAAGGATTAGTAACTTGGCAATGATTCTTCTGTCACCGATAGGGTAGTGGTTTAAAAACCAGCAAAGTTTTTAAGTCTTCCAGATCATTAAGGATGAATGTGGTTTTATTCTTAAAGTTGGTCTTAGAAGTAAATCCCAGGTAAGAGCGGTTTATTATTTAGCCAAAAGAGATCATCCTTAAATGCACTGAGTCAATAGGAAGTCCTGAGAATATCTGTTGTGCCCAAGTCCTATTCTAATTATTCTGGGTTGGGTCAAAAGTATCCAATGTAAATACGTTTTCAGATCTATAGGGAAGAGTGTAACACAGCATGGTTCCACAGTTTTTAATCCATCAGATATCTATTATTTTATAATGAACTTCTGAGTACTCTCTCACTGTGCTCGCTGTCCATGGTACTTCAGAGATCTCTGCTGATTTTGAGCAACTTTCCACCAAAAACCTTTGCTGTTTTACAAAATTTCTTTTCCATATAGTTTTCTAAGCTCTGTGTCCCAGATATCCTCTCCCCATTTATCTTCACATGCCAAGCAAAGAAAGTTCTTTCTACTGCCCCCCGACTGCTTGCAGAATTAACAACCTAATTATTTATGAATGATGCTTCCTTTGTAGGAGTAGATGTTAGAATGAGGTAGAAAGATGTGGATCAGAGGTTCTCAGCCTGTGGGTCATAACCCCTCAAAGGGGGTGACTATCAGAGAGCCTGCACATCAAATGTCTACATTATGATTCATTACAGTAGCAAAAGTCATTACAGTTATGCAATAGTAATGAAATAATTTTATGGTTGAGAGATAGCACAACGTTAAGAACTGTATTATTAAAGGATCACAGAATTAGGGAGGTTGAGAACCACTGAAATAGATGCTGGTCTTACAAGCTTGCCCTACTTACATAGAACATCTTTCCCATGAGTAGGCTGGTTCAAAGCCAATTGTAGCTCTGGTAGTATTGACTTTCTGGAGCTGAGATACATATTCTTAAAGAGTTGCTGGTAGTCCCATCTTACTGGTTTGTGGCTGCCCAGGAGGTTATTTTTTGCAACAAAGAAGCGGGGGAAAGTTAAAAGGTTCCAATAGTAATCACTTCTGGGATAAAACTGTAATCTTAGAAAATGACAGAGAAGGGAGCCCTTGTCATGTTTTCTTAGTACAGCCACCTGGAATAAAGCTGCTATCACAAGCAGCAGATTGTAGTGAAGACACGAGCAAATTGTGGTTTACACATCACGACTCTTGGTACTTAAAATTAGTGTATCCTCTTCTATCTCTCAATATGTGATTGTGTACATAGGCAGCTGACTTGCATGTCTGTGCAGGACCATGAAATCTAGATGTTGGTATCAAATGGCTTTATTACTTTTTGTTTTATTTTTGGAGACAAGTTAACTCACTTAACTTGGAGCTCATTGGTTCGTTTAGATTGGCTGTCCAGTGAGCTCCATGAAGCCTCTTATCTCTGTCGTCCTCCATCTCCCACAACATATAAACCTTCCAAATTACAAAGTCCACAATCCCAGCTGAGGTTACAGAAGAACACTGCCATCTATATCATGACTAGAGAGTCAAATTCAGCTAATCGTCCATCTATGTCAAGTGTTTTAACCAACTGAACTCCTAGTAGATTTATCAGCAAAATGTTCATGTGATATTTTACCTTGTAGCAATTTTTGGAGATTTTAAGAATTTAAATTTTCATATTTTACATGTCTTACAAGTGCCTAAACCAGTCATTCCAAAGTCATCTTAGTACAAGCTCTTATAAATGTTTCAAATATTTTCCTACAGAAAATGTTCCTTACTTTCATTTGTTCTGGTAGGTCCACTTCTGGATTTCAACTGGCATAAATAATGTTAGCAGCCACTTTTATCTTATTTTCATGTTATTTTACTCTTATCTGGTTGTTCTGTTCCTCAGGCTTTGCTTCACACTCTGTTCTAGCCAGAGAGACAGCTATACCTCTGTAGTCAGAACTTCCTTCCCCCAAGTAAAGATAAAGGGGGTTGGCCCAGGAATATTGAACACTGTGATTAAAGTTAAAATGGGTTCTCCGCAATCCTTGCGTTAAACACTCTAGAAAGAAAATGGTTCTACTTTGTGAATTTCTTTTCTCTATACAAATCTTGAATTTTTTGAAAGTGAGAACAAACTCTCTATAGGATGTGGTAATCTAACAACGTGAGGATTATGAGTTCCTCGAAATTTTTATTTTCCAGTCCCTTTTAAAATGAGAATAAAATTAAGAATTTTATTTTTCAATAGTTCATACTATTTTTTTAGTCTAAGAGAACAGATAGAGACCTGGGGAAGAAAAATACATAAACCTTGCAAGAGGAACTCATTTAAAGATGGAAATATGTATGTGCTATTTTAATTAAAGTGAACTTTAATCTTCCTGTGGTGAACACACGTTTCAAAATATGAATTTTAAATGGTGTTCTTTAAGAGGTATTATTTTCCAAGAGAACTCACTAAAATTTACAAAAGGTATTATTAAAAATGTGGGAAGATTGATGACATTGCTTGAACTCAGCTACCAATTAGAGGCAATGAAACAGGAGAACATCATTCCCTGAGGTTACCTCCTTCACCTCTGAATGCTGGTTGTGATTTTGTTATTTGATGCACATGTTGTGAAGGAAACGGGGTGACTCAAACTCTGCACCCTCCAAGAGCTGTCTATTGTGGTGACTGGCCTGGACTGTCCTCACAGAATGTTCTGCGTGGTAAAAAGAGCACACCCAAGACTCAGGTGTATGTTGTCAGTTGTTTAATGCAGATGACAGGCAAGGTGACCTGTAGGAAATGGTTGCCTTCCTCAGGGTCTGGGATATGGCTAACCAAGGTCAGCAGAGCATCCCTTGTGCATCGTTATGACTGACCGTCCATGAAACCTCTGAACTCCAGATGAGCATCTCTGGATGCCAGCACTTTGTGTAGGTTGTATTCCTATATTCTGCCTCACAAACCATTGTATGTTGTAAACAATATTGATGGAGACATTCTTATCACCTGAATATGAAGAAAAAATTCTTGGTAACTTGTCATTCTTCATGTGTCTTTCCCATTGCTGACTTCTCATTTAACTTTTGCAATAAGAACCTCTAACAGCAAACATGGCAGGTTTGTCACTTTAGAGTCCACCTGGAAAGTTATTCAATGCATTGATTCTTCTCTTATTGTGATAAAACAACTCATATGAGCAACTCAAGAAAGTGTTTAGTTTATTGAGTGGTTTTAAATGATGTGGTCCATTATAGAAAAAAATTGGCATAATGGCATGATTTGAGGCAGCTGGTCACATGACAGTTAGCCACAGTCAGATGCAGTCAGAGATGAACATTGGGGCTCAGCATTCTTTCTTCTTTTTGTTAATTTTTATTTCGTTATTAGGATATCATTGCCCTCATTGAAGTTAGGTAGCCTTCCTCAATTAGACCTTTCTGGAAACGCGCTTTAAGACATACCCAGAGGTGTGTCTTCTAGGGGATTCCAAACCAGTTAAGGTGACAATGATTGTCATATTCAGACTGAGTATGGCTTGGAACCTCTGACATGTGCATACACTCATATTTATAATGAATAAAATCACGTGCGTGGTGCATTATTTAAATAATTTCCTTATTCTCACCAAGATTTTCAAGTACAATATTTCCATTTCAAGATATGGTTTATACCCTACATCTTTTTATTGAATGTCTTTAAAAACTGGAACTCACAAATTCTCATCAACTAAACTTGCTCAGGTGTGTGAATTTCTGTTTATGCACTTTCCTTCTGGGTTATATCATGATTTCCCATTATTTTTGAATAATTAATTTCCCATATTTATTGCATAAAGACATTAACAATAATTAATTTATTATACGTGGAGTTATATAATTTCAGCACCAGTAGTAAGTAGTTTAATTGTTTGCATTTACCTAACAACATTATTTTAATACAATATCAAAATCAGTAAGTATCTCACATAAGCATATTATATAAAATGTCATTTTGACTTACAGTTCAGGTTTTTGTTGTTGTTTTAAATCTGGAACTGTTTATTAGGTATGCTTGGTAAGCATTCTACCACGGAGCTAAATCTCCAACTGTACAATCAGTTCTTACGCTGAAAAAAATTTCCAATTTGATACTTTGAGACAGTTTTTTGTTAAAATGCTCTCCCTACACTCTGTAAATTCTCTCTCAAAGTCTTAGTCTGTAGATCAAGCTAGTTCCAAATTCACTACAGAGCTTACACTGGCTTAAAATCTATAGTTGTCCTCCTGCCTTAGCCTCCTGAGTGCTGGTATATATGTACAAAAGAATGTGTGTATGTATGTATATATGTATGCATTATGTATGTATTATTATATATGTATTATGTATCTTTATGAGTGGTTGCATGTGTGCCAAAGCAGTTATGGAAGACAAAAGATTAGTTTGTGGAGCTGGTTTTCTCCTTCCAGCTTTATGTTTGTTCCAGAAATTAGACTTAGGTTGCCAAGCTTACACAATGAGTGTCTTTTCCTTCTGAGTCTTTTTCCTCTGCTTTAAGGTGGAATTATTCTTCTGTATTGTAGGTCTCTCAGTTTCTCTATGATGCTATTCATCTCTTGCTCCACTTTCTAATAGTCTTCACTGTGGTGACTCCAACATTTTCTCTCTGCCAACTGTATTAACCAGACTTTGTTGTGAAGCATTTCAAGTGAGTTGTGTGGGTAGGCTGTTTTCACTCACTGCTGCCATCAAACTACCATCTTCGCTTGAATTCAGTATTTAGAATGTTACCTATGAATTACTGTCCCACAATTTAATTTTCCTAAGGTTTTCTATTCTATGAGTATGTTAGAGAACATGGTTTTGTAAGGCTTTTCTGTTTATTGAGCTTTGGTAAGTGAAATCATTTATACTACTAAGCTATTTCCCTTTGTTTCATATGCTCCATTATTCTGTTGTGTCTTTAGCATTTTTCTTGATTATTCTCAGGAGGCTCTGTCCAGCCTTTCTATTTTTTCTAAGACAGCTTTTGGTGAATCATGGATTCGTAATGCCTTCTGTAGATCAGTGGTCAGTATACTAAGCCTTGTATGATTTTTGTTTTCTTTTGTTTTTTTCCTTTAGCTTGAGAGATAGCAGAATGAAGGAAGGGGTAAGAGGAAGAAATTAAGAGCTCAGTCAAAGCTTCATGTAACCTCCAGTTATAGTCTGGACTATGAGTGCAACCATTTGTAGTTAAGTTCCTGCTTCGTAAGGTACCTCATCCCATACCGGGTGAATCCCAAGTCTGCACAGGGGATAACTTAGGATTATAAGATACCAGTAACTTCTCTTAATTCAAAGTCGCACAGATTGTGGATTTTGTTATATATTTCTCTTTCAGAGCCATTTCCACAAATTTTCAGTTAAAGATAGAACAAAGATTTATATATAAATTTGCTTCTGTTCCTAAATACAGACATCACGGGCACAAGCCTTAGCATGTTTATCCACCACATAGTCTACCACGAGCAAAGATGGACTTGGCCCAGTTTCATCATTCTTGGCCATTCCTCTTTTGTTGCTTCAGAATGGTCTGGCAGCGTTTGCTTTTCCAAATGTACGGCAATGGATTTTTTGTCCTTTCCTTACTTGGAGTTAAACATGAGTTGTTTAGAATGATCCTTCATTTGAAGGAGGAATTTCTTGCCCTTCTATCTTCTCTCTCTTATTTTCTTCTATTAGTGCATTAAGGACTCCGAAGACTCCAGGGATACTTTTCCAAATTATAGTTATAACCATTTCAGTCAATACTGTACACAGGTGTTTTAGATATGACCAAGTTTGCTTTTAAAAATTGATTTTTTTTCAATTAAAATATAATCACATCTGCTGTGACGTTCGAATACAAGTTGGAGATTTTAGGAGAAGTGGGCTAGGTGAATGGTTCAGAAGTTCTATCCTGTACACATTAGAGGATGGCTCCATTGCATTTTGTATGGTCTCGAAGAACAGGCAGGGCATGGTAAGAAAGAGAAACTAACCAATTGACGTGATATCGCTACCATGTGGATGACACGGTATTGTGAGCGCTTCGCTGTGCTTACTCATGATGTAGACTTTTTGTTCTCATTTTGCATTTAGCTTGTAAAAGGACTTCTTTTCCTAGCACGGCTGTCTGCCATCTTCCATGCAAAGATGCTCTCAGAGTAATCCTGTGAGCAAAAACGTCACTAAACAACCAGTTATTTCTTCCATCTCCTTGTTTAGTCCCTTGAAGACACCCCTCCCCCCTGCCATTCCCAGTCATGGCTTCACATACTTCTTATGGGTATTTTTGTGTTCCTGAAAATATTCTAACATACACAGATTACTCCCCATCGAAACTGGGCTGATCTTAAACACTCAAATCTATGCAGGAATGCCTGCCAGCTTCTAAGTCTGCACTTTGCAACAGCAGGAACAGAACAAATCTCCAGTTTGAGCAGACCCAACAGTGGCCAACAGACCTGGGAACTCAACAAAGCGGCTGTGGAACAATGTCCTCCCTCTGGTGGACAAGGTGCAGAACTAAGCTTTCACATTCTCAGCATGAGACAGTCCTGGCGCTCAGTACTGTTATGGCTCATTCTAAAGAACATCAAATGGATGATGTGTATTTTGATTGCAATTTCTCATTAAAATAGCAAGTATGTACTTTCCCATGCTTTTTAAATTTTAAAAGGGAACGAAAGGAATGTGGTTTGGGCAGTCATGTTGGTGAGACTTTATGAGCATCAATTCCATAGTTACACTCATAATAGAATACTCTGTTCTAGCAACCCTGATATTTTTAATAGACACAATCGCACAGAAAACTCCCTGACCCTCTCTTTGTCTCTCACAACTTTTCCTGCCCCTCTTCACCAATGTTCCCTGAGGCTTGGGTATGAGATTGTTTTGTTGGTGTGTTGGGACTGAGCTCCACAACTCAGCATTTCTAGTGTTTGTAGTTTTCTGTCATGATCTCCATTTGTTGCAAGAGAATTTTCTTTGATAAGTCTTTTTTTTTGACTCATTGATAGGGGATGCCTGAGAGACTCCCCAAAGCACACAGGGATTTCTAATGGCCTTGGTTAACTCCAGAGTGAAAGAGAAGTCCGTATTGCTAAAGATACCATGCATTTCAGAAACAGGACCCAGAAGAGGTTCTTGATCTGGCAATGACCATGAATGTCCTCTCCCTAAGGACTAGCTTTCATGGTACCAAAATGCAACAGAAACCAACCAACACTGTCAAACAATGTGATTTTGAACTGTATCAATGACCAGCATGGCTTGGTAACCCTAAGGGTCCACTATCAGCATGCATAATTTGGTGGTAATTTGCTAAGCTTGAAGGCTAGACAACAGATGGTGGGGATTCAGCACCTTGCCATTTGTCTAGAGATGTCAGAATATGTAACCTGTGTTTCAGTGATGAAAAAGAATGAGTCACAGAGCAGACAGTGGGAAGGCTACCCAGCTGAGGGAATCCTGTATCAACAGACCCGGAGAGGACAAGGTCATGGAAGGGAACATATTGACCACAGTGCTTGGCACGGAGTATGGGGAACACTGTTCTAACAACATAAGGGATATGTTAAGAAAACACTTAATGGTAGACTTTCGGAAAAGAAGGTTCTCAACAACAAGATGTTTGCCATTATGAACAGAGTTATTGTTGGGTAGATTGGGTGAGCATTATAGGATGGTTAGCAATATCCATGGCCTATGCTCAGGAGATGCCCACAGCACCTTCTGTTTTCCCAATGAACGAAATTGTCTGCAGATGCTGCCAAGCGTGTTTTGTGGGGAAAATCACCCCAACTGAGAAGCACCGAGCTTCAACAAATGGATTGCTGTGGTGAGAGTTAACATTAGAGGACATACAGAAGGTCTATTATATAAAGCCTTATAAACATCGCAGGGGTGTGTTTTATATCAGTTCACATACAGGATCTTTTTAGACAGCTGGTGACACGAGCTGAATTGTTTTTATTACATGCACTCAGCTGGCGCAGGAAAGACAGATTTACGAGATGAGAGAGCGGAAGCAATGTTATTCAATTTTCTTACAGATGCTCTTGTTTTAGTTTGTAAGCATGTTATGAAATCTGAAAACATGACCTTTGCAAATGACAGTCACATGTCTCAGGAATTGCCCTGGCTCGGAATCAGTTTAAGAGACCTTCGTGCTACAAAGTGAGCATCAGGAATGTGAGCACACAGATCCAGGCGTGGAGTCTGCCATCTGAGCATAGGCGATGTGGGTAGTAGAACCAGGACTCAGGAAGTTACTTAACTGTAGAGCCCTTTGGGCCCTTGTTTTCTTACTCAGAATATATAATAATAGTTCCAAGTCTGTCCAGATGCTAAAGGAAGCAGTTGTCTCTCTCTAATATTGAGAGTTAATGAAGGATATGTTAGGTAATATTATCAAAGTATAGGTAGGGAATAATGAATCTTCCAGGATATATTTTATTTATTTATATATATTACATTATATATATTATAATATATAATCATTATATATATAATCACACACACACATTATTCAAGAACATCTTTACTACTTCTAGGTGTGATAGGGAAAGGAAAAGGTCAATTACCAGAACCTAGAAGAAATAGTAGTGTCTGAAAGAAAAAAGCACAGCCTCTCATAAAAGCGATACCCTAGAGGTAGGAAGCAAACCAGTTTCCACATTTCCTCAGGAACAGAAACACATTTCACTCCTGTCTTTCCTTCTCTTTACTCAAGAATACTTCCCTTTGGTCATACTCAAAAGGAATAAAGAAAGCAAGAACATCTGTTAATAAAATCTATTCTGGGGAACTTTCCACAGTGTACAGCTGAGTACAGCAAGCTGAAGAGTGGAGAATGGATTCTGAGTTACAGGAGGACCCTGAAATATGAATATGAAAATACACAAATGGTATTTTGGCATTAATGGTATCCCCAATACAGTTGTATGTGAATGTATATATACATACATTTTAATTTGGGGTGCCTACAGATAGACCCATTTCTTCCTTATACAAACAATACTTCCATGCTGGATATAGAACGGAGTCCTAGAAAAAGTCTGCCTGCCAAGGGCCTCCCTGAACCATCCTCAGCTCTGCAGGAAATTCACATTTCCCTGATCTCACTCTTGCATAATCCTGAACAATGTGCAAAAATCAAATAAGAAAATATGTTTGAAAGAGTTTTGCAAATTATGTCCTGTAAGATGAGAAGGTCAACTTTTGTGACTCCTTGTCTTCTTCCTCATTAAGAAGTCTATTTTGATTAAATGGAGAAATCAGGTGGATATTCTGCTGTCTTCTGTTGTCAATTCTTTTACACAATGGTTCTACTTTCACAATAATGACAGAGGGTGAACTCTATAACCCTGTAGTTACATCATTTACTCTTATCTTCGATGGTAAATATGGCTTATATCAACCATGAGCATAATATATTCAAGGCACCTGTAATTTATCAGGAAAACAATATAGCACAAAACTCCTCCAATTTCTTTCTCTAAATTGCGCTGAATTTCGGAGTTGAAAAGAAATTTAAATTTACCTGTATTCAGTCTGGGGAGATAGCTCAGTAAGTAATGGGCTAGTCATCCAGCATGAGGGCCAAAGTGCAAACATCAGCATCCACATAGAATGTAGATGTATACAGAGACTGTATATACATACAAGCATAACCAATGCATGGTAACATGTCCTTGTAATCCTAACCCCAAGGAAACAGGGATAGGTGTATCGTGGGACTCACAATCCAGTCAACCTAGCCCCCTTGTTAAATTCTAAGCTGGTAAGAAGTCCTGACCAAATAACAAGTTCAGGGACCATATAGCTCAGGGTTTAAGGCTGCATGTTGTTCTTGCAAAAGACCTGAATTTGGTTTCCGATATTTAAGTCTGGTTGTGACTCACAACTACCTATGAATTTATCTAGCACCTACAGACATATACAAGGACACAAGAATGGAATACATCTTTAAAAAAGCTGCAAAACATCTGAGCAATGACACTCAAGATTGTTCTCGATCCTGCACACACACACACACACACACACACACACACACACACACACAAACACTTGCACATATGTGCATCTATATACACACTTTCATACATGTGGATCTACAGTTGAACACACACACACACACACAGAGAGAGAGAGAGAGAGAGAGAGAGAGAGAGAGAGAGAGAGAGAGAGAACCTGTATTCAAATATTTTATTTGACCTCTGAGAAATTCTATGGTAAATGCCAATATTGTGAATTCTTTCTTTTCACAATGGAGGTATTGTAAACTTGGCTTCTCCCATTTTCTATTATCTTCACAACGATGGTAGAGATGGTAATCCACAGCCTTGGAGATGCAACTTCCAAAATGACATTATGTAAAATTTGTATAAAATCAATTATACTCATAAATAGATGGATTCGGTGGGTCTACACAAAATACACCTAAAGGTTAAGTCATACACACATACTTACTGTGCTACACAATATGCTATTTTCAATCTCTAACAGTTAGCTATAAAATGGAAACACAAAGGATATTTTGACTGGGCCAGACATCATAGACAACCCACACAGCACACAAAATACAATATCTACCATTTAGTGAATGGAGCTGGAAGCAAAACAGAATTACTGTGGGGAACCTTCACAGCTCTGTATTTGCGAACAGCAGAATTGAGAGTCACCAGGTTAATAAACTGTCCCTCAAATGGAAGGCTTTGCAACGCAGAATGATGTTAGAATGAATATTACTTTCTCTGTTACATTGCAGGGTTGATACATCAGCCCCTTGGCCAACACTCAACGTAATGTTCCCGTCTTGGTAAACCATCACCTACAGCATTAATCTTCAATTATCAGAGTAAATTTCATATGCCACTATTTGAGTTTATTTACCCAGCACACAGTTCTAAAGTTCCAAGCTCTGCTTTAGATGCCCCCAATTCAGCAATGAATAAAACGAGTTTCTGACCTTGTGAGGCTTCAATTTTAGCTGTAGCTGTGGTGGGGAATTGCTTACTAAAAGAAACGTTAAGAAACTTTGCTACCCTAATGACATAAATAAAAAGGCTACTATCACATACCATACAGGAAAGGGCTAAGAAAAAGTGGCCAGGAAGGTAATTGTCTGCATATACAGGGAATGACTTATCTCTAGAAGTCATAAAGAAGGAACTTTACTTAGAATGGTGTTAAACAACAGATAATTCTGTGATGAGGGGAGCCATAGGCCACAGGTCTGAATTCCTGCGCCTAAGAATGGAGGAGCTATAGTCATACGCATGACCATTCACAGCCTAAGGTAATGGGATTCTAGGGCAGATATTAAGCAAAGCCTGATGTTGCACTTATCTTGCCAAACACAATGACAGCAAAGTTGTAACCGTTTGGCAGGTGACTAGGATGCATTATGCACAGGCTGCTGCTGCTACAGAAACAGTGGAGAACACAGCGAAAATTAAGCCATAAACATCGCTTCTTGTCAGGGCTCTATTTCCCTGGAAACAGAGAGTTGTTTTATAGGGCTGGCCAAGTGTACTGTAAATTATATTACCAGCCCACAGCTGATGGGTTTATATGTCTGCAGGGAAAGAGGTATCTGGCTCAGCCACCATGTGCTGCTGGCCAAAATTGCACGTGGACATACCAGTCAGAGAGAGATTGCTAAAATTTAGAAATGAGTAGTCTAACAGGAGCACTGGAGTGGAAGGAAAATGCACAGGGTCCGTGACACTAATTTGTCTCTGAAGTCTTCCTCTCGGAGCTGTCTTTATGACTCAGTGACCCTGTTCAGCAGCCCTTGAATCAACATTTAATTATATCGTGTACCCCTGACAACCCAGGGCGTGTCTGATGAATGGGCGGACAGTTTCCAGTGAAAAGTTCCCTCACCTTATGGTACCGCCTCTGTAGTGTTTCTGGTTTCTTGTTTATTTTTCTAAGTAGCAGAAGGTGTCTCTATCTATTTTCAGTTGGTTTTGCCTTCCCTCTTATACTTGGACTCTAGTCAAGTTTCAAAGACCAATCAAATGTGTCACTCTTCAAGGCAAGATCTTTTGAAGGCACTATGGTTCCTACAACTTGATGTTGGACTTTGTCTTTGAGGTGACAAGGCTTGTGACCACATCTCCAGCTATAACAGCTACCCCAGCTGTTAATTCTTCCCTCTGAATCTATTATGGGTACTCAAACCAAATCCTGTCTCCAGTGACATTGTCTAGGTTTCCTCATTTGTATAAAGTATTCTCTCTGGTAGGAATAAACCATATTCCCTAATCCCATTTTCTCCTAACGTGACAAGACCTTCCAGCCTTTGCATTCTTGGTCTCAGTCACAAGGCTCTGTCTTCTGACAAGATTTCTGAAATCTTCCCCTAATTGCTCTGTCAACTTACATCCTTTTTGCCCAACAGTCTATTCATTCCCGCAGCAGTAAGACACACTATTTCCTTCTCTGTGATAGCTTTCCTTCCCTTTCTAATGCACTCAGAATAAATACGTACTTCTGTGCCGGCTCACAAAATCCTACACGAATTATTTCCTTTCTATAGAATGATCACATCCATCACAGTTGTCCCAGGCAATCCAGTCCATTCCTACATTCTCAGGTAATGGTTATTAATAGTACCTTTTACATGAAAGTGCCCATTTAGGCTTAATGCCACCCAGTGACTGCACTTGAGAGTTCCTCTTCGGTCATTCTTCCATCATCCCATATAGTCCAGAATACTGGCCTTCCAAACACACACATACCAATCTATTCTTACATTTAGGCAATAAGCAAACCTATTCTTCACTGTGGAATTGCCCCCTCCAAGGTCTCCCTCTCAAACAGACTGTGACTTAATAACTATCAGCTCAAAAGGTCTTCTCCCATGACCTACAGAAAAGCCCTTCTCCTCGGTCATGTTCTATTTGAGTTCGTTTGACTTTCATGGTGAGTCTTAAATTATATGATTTTTTTATTACATTGGTTCTGCCTATGTTGTACTGATTTGTTATTTCTCTTTAGTCTTTTCCTGTTCATAAGTTTCTCAGTCTTTCCTTCCTTTTATCCCTTTTTAAAAAGGGATTTATTTTATCAAAAGTCCTCAGGTTTAGTGTGCCCATGTTGCCTCAGGAAGGAGCAGGGTTATGGGTTTCGGCAGTAATACCATGTGCTTTGCCCCTCTGGGTGCACTGTATTTATGAGCACAGGATCTTGGTGCACTCTGTTCCTAGTGACAGTTTCTTTATTATTTTGGAAAGTTGGTGTCTCCTATGTCTCTTCATCCTTAAACTTCTGTCTTTGTAGTTGATAAGTCACTTGGGGAAGAATCTTGGAGCTTATGACAATCTGATTTCTCTTCAACATTTTCACACACAAATTTCAGCATTCATCATTAGATCTCATCTGGAGCATGAGCTACTAAGGTACTGGCCCAACTGAAATGCATTTCCCTCTTTCCCAATTAACATTCATCAATGGAACGCTAGTGTGTTCTTTCCATTTTTTAACTTCTCCTGACAGTACTTAGGTTTCTGATATGCAATGTACCTCTCTAAGTATAGACTATAGCCACAAAACTAACACTGTGCCTGGTTGTCTAAGGCTTGACACATTAGCTTTCAAGTGGACAAGGTATTTAACTTTTTGAGCCTCAGTTGATTGTTCTAATATTGTGCATGTGCATGCCTGTGTCATGTGTGTGTGTGTGTGCGTGCATGTGTATGTGTGTGTGTGTGTGCGCGCGCATGCACGCACGCTACCATCATGCCACAGTAACATGTAGAACTCAGAAGTCAATCTTGTAGTCTTCCATTCCACCTTGCCTTAAATAGGTTTCTTGTTGGCTGCTGAGTCTCCGTGGTAGCTGCCCCATAAACTTCTGATGACTCTCCTGTCAAAGCCACCCATCTTGCTACAGTGGAATATCCATGCTCCTTACTATGTCTGTCTTTATGTGGGTTCTGAGGATCCAAACTCAGATCCATATACCTGTACTTGACATACTGTGCCATCTCTTCAGTCCCACCCTCTGTTTCTTTCTTGATTAAGGTTATACTTAGAATGTTACATACATTCTTTCAGGCTGAAAAGGTGCAGTAAATGAAGCAAAACATGCAGGGATCTAATATCCTCATGCCTCTTTCTATCTTACGATGAGCACAGCTAGTCCCCATCCACACATCTACATTATGTACATTTACCATTTATAGCTGCAGAGCTCCCCACTCAATCTGAATTTTTAAGGATGCCACAAAGATACAGTAAAGACTCTTTTCAATCCCCAATCAACCACAGATAATCATTTGAATCTCCTATGATATGGACATTGTAAAAGGTATGCCCTCACTTCACTCCCAGGTATGAAATTTTAGTAATTAATTTTGCTCAAACACATTGGAATCCTAGGGGGGAGATATATTAAAACACAAGAAAAATTTTTAATGAAAGGTAAATGTTAGAAAAATTTAAATTAGCATTCTCTCCTCTCTAAACCACTCTCCTTGGGTCCCAGTCTATAGATGAACAGGACCATCAGTGGCACGTGGGGCAGAGGAAATATTTGAAAATGGAGAAAACTGTAGCTGGTAAATGTTATTGCTAGCCCTGGGAGGTGAGGCCAGCAAGGCTCATATGGACCTGCTGGAGCTTGGCATGCCCCAAGGGAAGCTCAGCCTACCAGGCAAGCAGATCACACAAGCGGAGTCCAAATGTCACTCTAACATTTGCAGAGCTGTGTGTAACTGCTTTACAGAGGTTTCCAACATGAAGGTCAAAGATGGAAAAGCTGCTTGGGGAGCTGAGGGTTGTGCTGGGATGATGCAGACATTTTATAGAGGATTCTCTTTCCTTTGTGTGGGCAGGATTTGTTTTGTTTTCATTTCTATTAACCTGTGTGTTTTCCCCACTCACCACTGTTGATATAGACAGAGGATCTTTTAAGAAGACAAAAGGCTATCTCTACTTTCAGTAGGGGAAAGGGAATCTTATATTGCTCTGAATTCTTTCCCAAGCATGCGTGTATGCTGCATCCAATCATTCATCCATCCATCCACCCTCCCACCCACTCATCCATCCATCCATCCATCCATTCATCCATCCATCCAACAATCCACCCATCCACCCACCCACCCGGCATCCACAAAACCACACACACCCATCCATCCATCCATCCATCCATCCATCCATCCATCCATCCATCCATCCATCTATCCATCCATCTATACACTCATATACACAGCCATCACACCCATCTGTCTATCAATCCATCCATCTATCTATCCATCCATCCATCAATCTATCCATCTATCCATTCATCTATCCATCCATTCATCTATTCACTTCAATACCTACATATCCATCTATTCATTCATCTATCTATCCATCTATCTATCTATATCTATCTATCTATCTATCTATCTATTCAGTTTAGTTTTCCTTTATATTCTCTAAGTTCACAGCTGGTTTTGTTCTTCTGCAGTTCAGTCTTGGTATTTCAGCATTTAACATTCACAGTCTGGGTATTCCTTCCCCAGATCTGAGCAGTTATGCTCTGTGGTCACGCAGTTCTGTTGAGTCTGAAACTTCAGCCTCATTGTGAATAGAGGGCCTAAGAACTCATTGAAAAAATTCAGCCTCAGTACATCTGAGGTGGCTCTTTGATTTAAAAATATTTCAAAGGGCACAGAGAGCAGTGTAAGTAACTACACTGACAGATAATCTAGCTTTTATTAATTGCTAGCATTGTAGTTCGTTTGTTTCAGATGCTTTTTGAAGAAATAAAATATTAGAGGGGTAGATAATGTCCTTGTAGAAAATGTCCCACTTTCCCTTCCAGAAACAATTATACCAAACCATATATGAATATTCACAATTTTCTACAGATAGCCCAATATTCTATAGATGCTCACATGAAATATTCTATATTATTTTGTGTGTTTGTGAACATTTATAATCAATATTATTCTTAATACTACTCTATAGGCTCACTTTCTCACTCAGGATAATAGCTTTAGGGTTTGCCATTATTACCTGTGGCTGTAAATTGTTTTGTTCTACTGGAGGATAATATTTTTGTGTAGAGATCACACAACATATGTACTTGTCTACTCATTTTGATTTTTCTTAATTTCTTCACATTACAAGCAGTGCATTTTCTAGTCACTAGCTCAATCTGAACTTGTTTGACAGTTTCTCTAAAGCACTACAATGGCTGGATAATTACTAGGTCAAATGTCAGACATAACTTCAGAGCCAGGATGCCTGAAGATAACCAGCTCCAGCTTACATTTCCAGCAGTGCTTTCTCTCTTCTTTGCCAACACATTAATATCACTGGCTATTGACTTTTTCTACTCTGGTGGTTTGAAGTAATATCTTAACAGCATTTTAAGACTTTGAGTATTCTAGTGTGGCTTCAGGTGCTCTGATATGCTTGCAATCCATTTTGGTTTTGTTAGCTGACAGTTGCTTATTCCTGTATGGATTATCTTTCCCTTAGTGACATGTAGGACTATGTCATACAATCTATACATCAACCCATAGAACACATGGACTCTCAATATTTCTCATAGCCCTGCCTTTTACCCTGTCTTTTGTTAAGCATAAATTTTAAATCAAACTGTAATCCGATTTATTAATATGTAATTTATCATCCACACATCTTTCTGGTACTTTTTGAGAAATGTTCATACTTCTGGATCACAAAGCTATTCAACCTGCTTTTCAAATCTTCAAACGTTTATGCTTTTATATTTATAGCATTATATTTTCCTGGTTAATGTGAAGATGAAGTATCATTTTGATGTTTCTCTGTTAGGGACCAGTTTTCTCAGCCCTACTTATTGACTAGTTTATGCCCTAGTTCCACTGATTTCTAATGCCAGCCTTACCATGAGTTAATTTTCTACATCGCATGCCATAACTACTCCCAGTTTCACTGAACAGGTCTATGTGTCCATTGTGCACTAATGCTACAGTTTCCTAATCATTTAGGATATGACATCCATCTTGGTACCTGGTAGGGCAAGGTTCTTTGTGCTTTGTTTGCATATTCTAGCATTATCTTGGCTTTATTTATTTATTTGCTCCTCACAATTACACGTGGCTTATATGCCAACTTGAGCTTGAGTTTTACCTAACTCCTGCTGGATTTTGAGTGGAATTGCATTGGATTTATGGAACAATTTAAGAAGAAGTCGCATTGTTATATTATTAAGTCTACCTGTGCTTGAATATGATAGTGATGATTTAGTCAGTTCTTTATTTATGGACTTGAATGATATTGTTTCAACTCACCCATAAAGATACTGAATAACTTCTCATTATATTCTTAGCTGTCCCTTGTAGCTATGGAATATAGAAAGCTTTCTATTCTGTATCTTAGTTGGTGATTATACAGAAAGTTTAGTGAGACTTGTGTTTATCATTTTCTCCTCAAAAAATCTGGTGAAATCACTTTTAGTTACAATAACTTGTTTTCAGAACCCTGTGAACGATTGAATATATAGAAAATCTTCAATCTAGTCTTATTCAGTCCTTCTATGTCCCTGATTTTATGAACATGTTCTCCTAGATAGCATCTCTCTTATAATGATCAACAATGGCAATCATAGTCCTTATCATTATTTTGTCCCTAAACCACAGAAGCATGACACTTCCTGTGACATTTTGGTAGCTTCTCCTTTTCAAGGTAAAATTATTATACTCCAGTCTAGTGTTACTTTCAAATGCTTGGAACACCAAATATTTCTCCATGTATTTAAATTACTACACTAATCTCATTAATACCATTGCTATCATGTTAAATTTAATTAATATATTTTATGATGTTGTATCATCCTCATAATTCCAAAGCAGGGGAAACTTTCTTGCTTATGGCATATTTATTAGGTATTAAATTTAATTTTCTAATGTTTTCATTAGAGATTATTTTTAGGAGCATATATTTAAATGTATATAGAGATGTATGCTTAGGAATGGATGATAGTATAATGAAATAAAGCTGGGTGAATTTCAAAGTATTCTGAACACCTAAAATGAAGATAGCTAGTTCAAGTCTCTGAGGAATGTGATACAGACAAACACGACCACAAATCCATCTTCAGGATATGGAAGACCTGATATGTCAAGTACAGTGTAAACTGCATTAGGGGCTCTTTTGGAGAGAAGGATAGGATTTGGTCTATAGGCCCACATGGGGTAATTTATTTAGTCTGTTTTCTTTCTTTCAAAACGACACATTATCTGCTGTGATTCTCAGTACAGTTTCTAGACTCAGTAGGACCATCTAGAAAATGTTAGCAATACTTCTTTCCCTACAAAAAAAACCAGTGGAGTGTAACCTTAGTGGGTAAGTCAGAACACTGCACTGTAAAATGCTTCTCAACTGACCCCACGCAACTGAAGCTTAAAACATCTGACTCTAAGCCAAATTTAGATACACCCGTTACCTAGCCTTCAGCTTTTTATTTAAGTCCCCAGTGAAGCGGATGACAAATCACTCAAAGTCCTTCATGGAACAGAACCAGAATCTCAACAAACATAATTCACCATATTCCATTCCCATCATATTCTGTTTGGGTGATGATTCATTCAAATTAAGCAAAAATAACTACCTGTGCACAGACCTCCTAACCCAAATAAGATGCCATGACAGAGTGACCTACAATTTCCTTCTCACGGTTATCAGAATGAATTTTCTTAAATCCTATATCCCTTATGTGATTAGCTAGCTGCTTGGACTTATATACATTATAAGACCACTGAGGAGGTTTTAGCTATTTCAAGGTTTTGTAAAGATCGACAAATGGAAAGCATTTAATCAGAAGCAGGACAACATAATGAAAGAAAAGACCTTTTAAAATCGCACCAGAGTTAAAATATAGCTCAAGATTTGTTAGAAGTCAGAGAACAACAGTAAAAATGTGGAAAGGGTCTGGCAAGCCCTTGGCAAAAATCTAAATATGTCCAATATTTTATCTGCACATCCTTTAAGAACTAGTCACGAGAATAGCCTGATAACTCTTTCTATAACACCAATTTTAAGTTGTAGTTTTCCTAGTCACTTCTCAAAGCCAGCTTGTCTAAAGGTGTGCGTGTGTGACTCTCTCTAACATACTCATAGCAAATGCAGAGTTGATTCTCTCAAGGCTCCTAAAGAGTTAACGCCATCTAACCATTACTTATTCTAAAATGCTTTTAAAACAGAGATACAACTTATGGTCCTCTTTAATAAATTGAAGCAGAGGTCTTCAGCAGAGATAACAATTGACCTAGTAGAATACTCTAGACTCACCAGCTCCACAACGGCATCTTAGTCCTCTGAACCACACTACTAATTCGGACATTTTTTCTGCACTACTGTTAAATACTGTCAAGGTGATGCTTAATGCTCTATTAAGTTAACTGCATATTCTTATACATTACACCATAATAAGATTGTCTCTTAAAGAAGTTCCATGGTTTTAATCTCTAGGAATTTTTCAACAGAACTGATCACAGTGCATTATGCACATTAGATTAAAAAAAATGAGAAACAGTGATTTTGGATCACATTATCCAAGAAGCACATAGGCTGAAAAATGAATTCATTTGGGACATGCCCAGATCAGCCTACTGGAAATACAGAATGAGGAGCATAAGGTATATTAGGAGCATGGATAGTAATATTAGGTAGCTAGAGTCTAAACTTGTCCTAGTAACTATACGTTATTTAACCTCTGGTTTTTATAGACAAAGTGGAGACAATAGTATCTACTTTAGTAAAAGTCACAAACATCACTAGATAACATAGGTCATGATTAATACTTAGATATAAATATGCAATAGCTCTTAAAATAATGTAGCATTGGATCTATTTAAATTATATATATATATATATATATGAAATGAAAGGCATTACAATATCCTTCAAATGCCAACCAGACACAGATTGTTGGATGAATTAATTCTTCGGTTTATTTGGCAAAGGAATATTTGTCTTATGATTTATTACTAATTAACACATGGTAGAATAATATGCAGGTACTTGAAATTATTTTCAAGAACATTTATTAACTGAGAATTTTAAGTGGAAATAAAAATTATTATGCAAAAGGCATAGGGCCTAGTATTTTTAGAAATCATAATTTTTAGTTTATTAATATTTATGCTTATGTGTAGAAGTAGAGTTCTAGATATCAGTGCTTATTTACATCTGTATTCATGAGGAAAATATACTAAAAGGTAATTGATATTAGCTATAAGTGCTAGAGTTATGGATTATTGTTCTTTCTAAATAGTTTTCAAAATTCATCAAATTTTCTATTGTTATTATCTACTGTTCTGATGATCAAGGAGGAAATACATGTAATTTAAAATAATTGAGAGGCTGAATACTTTTAACAATAGAGAAAATGGCACATAATAGAATGCTAGGTTAAAAATTACAAATTGCAAAATAATATGTTTTCTTCTACATACAGGAAAGCATATGCAGTGCAAGAATATATAAGTCTCTGTTATCTCTGTTGATAAATTATAATCAGTTTTCTTTTTGTCCTTTTAATATTGACTGATAATTTAAAAATGGGCATGTTGATTTTGTATTTATTCATGATATATACAAATACTTGTATATACATAACTGTACACTTAATATGCAAACAGATGTACACATTTATGCTAATTTGTGTGTCTGTATGTATTTAGAGAGAAGGGATAAATAAAAGCTATCATGCATTCACTTAGAGAGTTCAAGGTCAGATTCTTCACCACAGATGATCCCTACAGTAAAACTTGAGTTTTAGGCTGGGTATTTAACTCTTAAAATCTGTGGATACTGAACCTCTGGAAGGTAGGATTTGACAGTTTA
Source organism: Rattus rattus (assembly GCF_011064425.1). Classification (NCBI taxonomy): domain Eukaryota; kingdom Metazoa; phylum Chordata; class Mammalia; order Rodentia; family Muridae; genus Rattus; species Rattus rattus. The sequence goes on along the minus strand of NC_046160.1, from coordinate 102,565,764 downwards.
ACAGTAGGATTCACCTCACACTTTTAGGAAACCTCATGGGAATTAAGAGCAGTCATAAAGCATGCATCTAAGCAAATAAGAATTACTAATATAGGACTTCAGTTATTAGAAGATGACTGGAGTAAACCAATCTAAATGAATAAATAATTATGGTTATTTTTAGGCTGATAAGGACGTCGACACTGAGAAGTGCAACATAACATAATGACAGCAGAGTGTCAGGTCATGTACTGAAAAAGGCACAACTTCATTTATAACTCTTGACTGATGCTTCTACATTTCAGTAATAAAGAAAAATAAAATAAAATAAAGCTAAGCAAAATTCCTAACTTCAGGAAGACATGCGCTGAGTCTTTTTACTGTCGGGGTATTGCCCATTGTAAGCAGTCTTTCTCTAAAAACAGGAATTTTCAGTTCTGCATGATGGGCAGTGTCCTGATCCTGATGTAGACCTGCTGTGCCCTCTTCCCTGTGCACTAAGGAGGAAGATCAAGAGGAGGGATGCATACCTCACAGCCTCACAATACTCATCAGCCTTGAAACAAGGGTCTCTCTCCAGTAGTCCCAGGCTTAGGAGTATCATTTAAAAAGATGAAAGATGGTGTAGTTAGTTTAGAAGTGTTCCTATGGGTTGAGCTAAAAGCACCCAGTCAAGAGTTAAGAGTGTTTGAACTGGTGAAGTGAATCTCCCCGTTGATAGGACCTTGAGTAACTTCATTCCTCAAAGGCAAACAATCACCCTTAATGAAATCACAATTTTACATCACCCAGTTTAGTAGCTATTTTCTGCTTGGTGTGTATTGTGAGCCAATCAAACCTCTCTGATTACATGAAACAAGAACTAAACAAGCCAACAGTTATAGAAAAAAATGTACAATCAAAATTTGATGCTAAGTTTTGGATGACTCTCCCTAGACCCACTAAGTTTTTGAATAATTCTATATTTTAAAATTTTTCTAAAATTTTACCTGGAACAAAATATGGTAATGGAACAAGACCTGGGATTGGAATGAATTCTGTCTCACTCTGCTATCACTTAAAGTTGTATGATTCAATATACAGTCCACCAGCCAGGACCTTTAGTGTCTGTGGGACCTTGTTGAAGATGACCCACCTACTTATCTCAAATCTCCTTTTGGACAAAATGTCTGAATGATGTGATAGACAAGTTCAAGCTGGAGAAAGAGACCTAAATCTCACACTCAAGACTCATCTGGATTTGCACTCTCTCTGGCCTTCATTACTATTATACTACCTTGGACTCCTCCTATAAGATAGTTTCTTTTGAGAAGTCACTGCTGACTTACAGAATGGTTCTGTTGTTCATTTATTCATTACATATTTATAGGCTGTTACTATGTATAAGGCCAGATTTGAGGACTCTGCAAAAAATCTTCCTTGTTTGATAATGGAGAGTCAGTAGGGTTAAAGAAAGAGAAAATCATATGAGGTCCACAGGGAATTATTTTTTCTGCAATATTTATAAAGCGCAATGGAAGAAAGACCATTAATATGAAGACCAGAATGATACCTGACTGTAACCACTTTGTCAACAAGTCTTCCCAAATGTTAATTAGTGGTGCAAGGATTGCAGAAAATGTCCCCATCTCCATATTGCTTGAATGGTTATCTATATAACCTTTCTTTAAGTGGTTTCACTTCCTTTGACTAACATGTTTTCATGCTAAAGTAAATTTAGTATGGTGTACTCAATGAGAGACTAGTCTCATCGGCCTGGAGAGATTAACCATGGAATAGAATAACAATAAATTGTTGGTAGATACTGCTGCCCTCTGAGGCTGAGCATTGATACTCTTTTGCCAAAAAAAAAAACCTTAAAGTTAAGTAAGTATTAAAGGGTACTAAATGCAAAACCTGGCTATTCAGGGATTTTTATTGGTTTTGCTTAATCTATTGAAACTATTCTGTACATCCCACCCATTGTCTCAGGGTGCTCCTCCCCATTCAGCATCCACTCTGAGGTTAGCCATCCATTTCCATAAAGGAAACCCAGCTCTTTAGAATTCAGCTATCCCATTTCCTCAGTTCTGGAAATAGCTACTCCTTGAATAGCTTCTCCCTCTGCACCTGGGACAAGGTCATCTGGTGTATGGAGGGTCACAAGCAATGCCCTTTGTCACCTCAATGTGCTTTCCCTGACCTTACGACTTAAAAGGCCTTCTTCACAATGCAGATGGTCCCCAACCAGGGATAATTAATTTAGTTGATGACAGTTAGATTGTACCCACTGGGGCAACACTGAGAATCCCCAGGAAGTAATGAGAGACTCGGAAGAGCTTAGACATCGATTCCTCAAAGAGCAGTGCTAAATCTGCACCCCCCCCATCCCCACCTGCAGCTTTTTAAGAGCTGCCTGGCAACAGCTTGCAAGAGGAGGATTTCACTCTAGAGACCACAGTGGAGCCTATCAGAGCTAGAGATTCCCAGTCTTACTTCTTGGTACCACCTCGGAAGGTGTTTAGCACAATTAGCCACCATGTCTTTCTTTAAGTGGTACAAAGTATTTGCAGAACCCAGGAGACCGAAGTAAGTGAAGCATTAACAATAGTACAGACCCACAGGAGGGTTCTGCTGTGGGCTTGCTGGGAGGCTGCATGTTCTGATCGCTCTTTTAGTACCTCCAGAGTGCATTACTTCTAACAGCAAAGAGAGAGTTGCAATACTTTTACAAGGGCAAGATTGCAAACAGCTTCCTTTAGCAGCCCCGTCCCCAAATTGACATACTTCACTTCGCAGCTGTTCTGTCTACTTGTCACACCCTCTCTAGTCACTTGTCCTTTATTTACATTGTCCTTTCTTTCCAAATATCTTCCTTATATTTTCCTTTAAAAAGTATACTTGGAAATACATTGACTTGGAACTCAAAGGCCTTATTATCTTATGGGTAATTTACCATTTGGTTTGAATACTCATTCTTTTATTAAAATAAGAATTTAAATCCCTTAAATCTCATATATTTCTCAAAAATGTTCCTTTCCACATATTCATTTGGTCATTATGCCCACAGTTATGGAAATTCAACTCATCATACACAGGGGCAGCAAGAACCATCTTTGTACATCTTTTCTCCAAGATGCATATCCACCCCAATTTTAGTTTCATGGAGATTATTAAGTTGTCTTTGAAAGCGCTCTGAATCACAAGCCAGAAGCCCCAAAGGGCAAGGACAACTCACTCTGTGCAGAACCACAGCTAAGCCTTCAGAAGCACAACCCTGCTGGTCATCAGAAGTCAACTAGATGCCCAGTGGTACAGGTTAACAATGTGAGTCCTGAAACCACCACACCTGGTTCAAGGGTCTAGACCCAACACTTCCCAGCTGTGTGAGCCATGCCAGCCTGGATGAGGGCTTTCTTTCTGTCTTGGTTAGATTAGTTTGCCAGAAAGCCCTAGAGATCCTCCTGCCTCTGCTTCTTCCCCATTGAGATTATGAACAAAACAACAATGGTAACACCCAATGTTATTTTAACATGGGCTATGGAATCAAAGTTAGGTCCTTACACCTTCACAGTAAGTGCCTTGTCCACTGAGCCATCTCTCTAGTTCCTGCTACAAATGTTATATGATATTTAAAATATGCATGACTATTCATACATAGAATATAAAAGCCTCCACTTACAGATGCTGCCATCCTCAATTCTTTCTCAAGTGACCTATCTACTCCACAAAGTATTATTTCATGATTAAAATGTAAAAAAGTTCTTCCCAGAGGTAAGAGACTTGAAAAAAGTGACTGTTTACTTTTTTCAAAATGCTATGTTTATTTCATAACCCAGACTAAAGAACCATCAATAAACACATGGGCCGAAATAAAATCAAAGATATAACATATACTTTCTGAGCTTTCTAGAAATTGAAGACTAAATGGCTACTAGCAAATATTGATATTTAGTGTCAAACTCTATTTTCAAACTATTTAAATGTTTAATGCCCATGTTTCTACTGTATTGCTATGTACTTGGTGTGGATACATTCAATATCTATGTGCAATTTCTTTCTAAAAGAAACAGCTTCCATATATTTATGTGTACTTATATCAATCTAGGCAAAAAAAACAGATATAAAAGTCTTCTCTCTATTTCTGTCAGTAATATATTCTTTACTTGCTTCTTAGCCTGTAGTGGTTCTTTATGCAATCAGAAGAACAAGGTCTTCCTAAATCTCCCTGAAGACATACAGCTTTTCGCTGATAATTCCTGGCTAAGGACATCTATTAACTCAAATGAGCTGTAGATCAATAGCATGTCTCTAAGATCTCGGGAGGGCTTTTTCTTGTACATGGATTTCTTTTTGTTTGTTCCAGACTTAAATTGAGCCTACGGATGGGCATAGAATGTTCTGTTATATCAAAGATTCAGGAAAAAAAATGACTAATAGCATTCCTAGTATTCCACTCATGCAATCACCTAGGCACTGTAAGGAAGGTTTGAGCACATGGGAAAACACACACACACACACAAAGAACAAATATTTCTAATAAATGGATTTATTTACAAGAGACTCATAGTCTCTCTTTGTTGCTATGTTAATTTCTCTGGCCAGCTAACCTGTAATCTTTCTCCTTTTTGAGCTAAAACACACTTTCACACTGCCATTTTTTTTCCATATATTTCTCTGTTATATGCATTAGGGCTAAGTTTCTCTTCCTCAGTGCTTGAAGGAGAGCAATGCAGTCTCAGTCCACCAGGGTTCAGCAGCGTTCAAGGGCAGCCAATGGGGTTTTGCTCACTTTCTAATGTTAATCCAGTGTTTGCTTTTGTTCAAAATGTTCTGAGACTGAGCTGGTCCTATAGGAATCAAAATTCATGTATCCAATATCTTTGCTCATACTACTGGGAGATGCAAAAAAAAAAATGGTTCACCTTTCCCTAGTGTCTGCTATCTTTTTTCTTTAGAATAATGAAACTTCTTTCTCTGATACAACCCACAGCTAGTACAGATAGCAGAGAGCTCTGTGACTTGTGCTAAGGTTGTTGTACTTAAGAGTATGTGACCAGATCCTATTGAGATCCCCAATAACCTTCCTGGCTTTAGAATCCTACACCTTTCAGTGATCTCTGCTCCCTTGAAGACAATGAGAGCTGTGACTTGGTTCCAGGAAACTGAATATAGCAATGCTCATAGGAGGCTTGCTCCTGCTAATAGATATACACTTAAAAAAGATAAACTGTTGGCTTTAAGGAAAAGGGGTTTGTGCCATGAGTCCTCTTTGGAAAACACCCTTAAAGGGCAGCTTCTATGAGCTGATGGCTCCAGTCCTATAGCTTTTAGGAAATGGATCATATCCACAATTAAATGTGTCTAAATTAACACATAAAAAAGTCCAATTCTCAAACCTGGTCAGGTGTGGTAGTTGAAATGAAAAAGACCCTCATAGTCTCCTTATTGAATACTTGTTTTCTAGTTAATGGTATTGTTTCAGAAATATTAGGAGGTGTGGATCTGTAGCAGAAAGTGTGCCACTGGAAGGTTCAAAAGACTTTTACCATCCCCAGTGTGCCATCTGTGCCTCCTTCTTGCAGGTCAAAGTGATTTAAGCTGTCCCCTCAGCCCTGCCTTTGCTCTGTCATCAGGGACTCTAACCTTTTAAAACTGTAACCCCAATTAAATACTTTCTTCTATAACTTTGCCTTAGTCATGGTAAGACAGTGGGGTTCCAAAGCCTGAAAGGGAAGAAATGAACTAACCCTTTACTAAACATAGAACCACAGAGATCATTTGTATGTATATATGTATGCTTATGTGTGTGTGTATATATATATATATATATGTATATACAGCTAAGTTTATAGTAATGGTTATACAGCAAAAGAACATTAATAAAAATCCGAGTTACTAGGGAATTCTGCTAGGGGATAAGGGGAACCTGAAGACCGAGGACCTTTTCTAGACAGGTTTCTCTCAATTAGCCATTAGTTTCAGCTGTATGATGATATAGAAAGAGAACCCACATGAAAGATAAGTGGAGACAGTAAGACAAGAGTCAATAATCCTGTCCAGGATCGTTCATGTTAACTGTCAAGCTGGGTTTCAGACTTTCACAGATTTATCTGTCTGTGTCCATGTTATTGTGAGGAACTCACCAATTAGACTTAGCTGATCTCCCATTGCCTGCACTGTGAGGTTTATGGCATAGGATCACCAATCTGCTTTGAAGATACCAAAGAAATCACTGGAAGGACTCTCAGAGTTGGAGAAGCTGCTCTATCACTTATAATTAAGGTTGATTTTCTATTTAATTCTGGGGGTTTGAATTTAAATCTGACACCAGATCCTATTCTCAGTCATAGCCCCAAAATGAAAAGGACTGATATGATGTCAGCAATACAGAGGTGTAAGATATTTCAACAGCTGAACTCTTTTAAAACAGCACTCTAAAGACAATTCAGATTTTTGTAACATAATTGTTAGGTAGACCATACATATTTTCCATCCTATGAATATTGTATTAATAAAACTTTATGGTTTATAAATTAATATAAAGGGATATAAGTCATAAAATCCCTCTATTACTGTAACATGATATTCTTTTTGTCTTCTCATTGCTAATTTTCCTTCATTCTCCTTGAGCAGAAACTGTCCAAGATGAAGAACACTGTTCCTACAGCAACAGATTTTGTTAAGGGTACATCCACAGTTTCTGAACGTCCACCATGATGCTAAGTCCAGCTGGAGAAAACATCTAAAAAGTCAGGCTGAGCTCTGACCTGAGTTATCCCAGGTACTAACCCAAACCTAGAATGCATCGATGGGCCAAGTTCTAGGTCTCCAAACAAATAGTATTTACATCCTCCAGTAGAAGATATTCAGTGTCCAATAGGTTCTGGATCCAGTCAAACATGGTGAAAGTCCTTTGTGGTATTCTGTTATAATCATTGAGAACCCTGGAGAACATCCCATCCCATAACACAAACTGTCCAGTAAGAAGCTGATGCAACTCCAAGTAAGAAGAATGAAGCAAAGAGAAATCAGGCAGCCTTTCCCCCAAGAAACCATGAATGGGGTTGGAGAAAGACAACAGTAGTCCCTCAACAATTACTCATTCAACAACATTTACTGGAAACACCTCGGCTAATAACCTCACCCTACCAGAATGCCAAGAAATGAAGAAGATGCTTAGGATATCACTCTGGCTCTGCCAAAGAGAATCAATCATCAAAGGGTCATGGTAACCTATGGAATCCATTCAAAGACAAATGTGGAAGGCCTGGTGTCTGCCTAAGGAAGGCAGTTTCCAAGAAGAGTATTTCGGAAAGCTTCAGAAATGATACGAAATATGTAAGTCAAGCAAAAAGAAAAGCAAGTTAGGGAAAGATAAACTGTGCTAGTGTCCCCACTGGTGGTTCTCCTCAACTGTAGCAGTCATAGCAGAGATCCAGCTCCCTCTTTGGTTGTCTGCCTGGCTTTATGCTAATTGTCCCTCTATTTACTTCCCTTAGTAGCGAAACATTGTTCAACTGCCCGTTTGGGTGGCATAGATGGTGTGTACAGGTACACAAAGTACTGATGTCTCGGCCTTGAGTGGAGCAGAGCAGGTCACACAGTTATCTTTTCTCAAGACACCTGCTCAAGAGACCTGGAATAATTCCTCTGTCAGCAGGCCTCATGATTCCCTCCCCATGAAAACTCTTAGAAGCCTGATATCACCTACTGTCACCCAGGACTGTCCATTTTTCCTAATAAACTTTTCTCACAGTCCGGTTTGTTCAGGAAGCAACTCCTTATTTCCCTTGCCAAGTTGCTTCTTGTAACTTGTGCTCAATTGTCTTCATTGGCAATAGACTTGGCAAAATAAGAAGAAAATTCTTAAGATTCTTTTAATATAGTCTAAACTTAGTGCCTAGTATTCACCATGGAGCCAAAGCAAAAGCTAATGATTTTAAAAGCTTGAAGGAAAGAAAAGTTGTCAGGGTATGGTAGCATACCCCTTTAATTTGAACATGGGGGGAGGGAGAAGCAAGTAGATTTTTAAAAGTTCCAGACAAGTCAGACCTACATAACAAACAAGCAAACAAAGGAAAATTTTGATTAATGTCTATTGTTTTCTATCATTCATAATGTCAAATTCTTGGAATTTTAGTTACTTTGAATGCTGAGGCAGGAAGATCATGATTTTGAAGTCTCTCTAGGTTATATAGTGGACCCAAAATTAGTCTGGGAAAGTGGAGTTAAACAGTGTCTGTGTTTAGCTGGGGCTGACTTTAGCCCAGTGCTGTGTAAGGGAGATTTATGTAATAAACTCTCTTCATAAAAACTGTTCTTACTCCTGGACTCTATTTTCCCCTCTGTCCACATTCAGACTCCCAGATTCCTCTTCTCTAATTGATCTCATCCTTGTTCCTAACAGCTTCATTTCTATCAACAATAATTTCACTCTGGAATATTCTAATACCCATGGTTTCATAGGTCTTCCTTCCTCTTCTCTTAACTACTTGCATGTATTATCAATATATTGGCCTCATATGGCATATTTAGAACTCATGTGACTTCTAATATTTTGGTGTGAAGGTTGTATGATTTTAGACAGGCCATCAAGTAGTCTCTAGTAGGAGAATTTAGACTGATCTAATTCAAAAGCTTCTAGGGTAAGAATGTCTAACGATCATGACAAAAATTACGGTTCCCCTTCACTTTTCCATCCTTATACTATTTATGAGCATCTCCAATGAGATGGCTACTATAGACCCTATCCCATTTATCCTCATGAAAACATGAACAAAGTAGTAGTTTGCATACGATTTTACAAACAAGGAAACTAAGGCACAGAAAAATGGTTTTAACATTTTAGGAGACAGAGTCATAGCTCACAAGTGTGGATGCTGGTGAATATTTTCTATGCCTATCTACTACCTTCCCAATGCTGCTTCTACATCTATGTCTGGTGTAAAAATGAATGATTTAGAATTAAGCAAAAACAACAGACAAATCGAGAATACATGGAATGAGTGATGTACATTGTATTAGGTGGCAGGGTCAGGAGGCTATCAAAACATTATGGCTTCCAGAGAGGATAGGTTTAGTCTTATATAGACAATGGCCCATTTCTAGGAGACAAATAGGGTCAGTATTGCTTGATAATTTACTAATAGAGAAAAATGATCTTGGGAATAAGCCATATCCAAGCTTAGAGTTTGCCGTATTTTCTCCCAAGCTGGCATTTCGAATACATCTGACCCTCTATTTCCTTCTCTGCAACAATGGAGACTGAAGAGATGGAACAGTTAGCGAAATGCTGTCCATGTAAGTATGATGGTCTAAGTTCACTTCCCAGTATCCAAGTAAAATTAAAAAAAGAAAAGGCATATTCTATGGAGTACACCTATTTGTGGCCATTGTGTGTGGAGTGGAGGGTGGAGACAGTAGGACCCCTGGGACTTGCTGTCCTGCTGCTCAAGTAGGGTTGGTGGGTACATAATTTACTAAGAAAGCCTGTCTCAAAAACTTGAAATGCTGGCCACCTTGTTGCCCCACCCCATTCTCTCAGCTCCCTTCAAATGCCCAGCCCCTAGTCTTAGCCCACCTTTCGAACATGCTGATACATGGCATTCCTGGGGGAAGCTCTCATATAAAAAACAACTCTTAGTTAATCCTGGTTAGTTTTTCTGAGGCCCCAAGGTGCATTTTACCACCAGCCACAGACATTTTCATTAACACGATTATTATTTTTCAAACTGCCAGGCTGAGTCCCGGTGTCATCACACTGATAGAGTTTATAGATGACAGAATACAATGGAAGTGGAAGCTCAGCCTCAGTGTCGTTTGCCTCTGAGACTGTCTCCTCTGCCTGAGGTGAGCAATCAAAGCCTTATGAGTATGAATACCATCGAGTTAAACAAGCTAAATATCTTAAGAGAGGCTGATTTAGTGCTCAATCCCCCCTGGAAATCAGAGCCATCCACATAGCGACAAAGCCACCTTATTTCATGGGCAATTCCCTCTGGTTTTTTAATGGGATTTGACTTTTGTGCTCTCATCCCATTGGTAGCTGGGGCCTCATTCCTCTCAACTTTATCAGCAGCAGCAGCAGTCCAAATACCACCTGGATTAATTCCATTTTCTGAGACGTAGGGTTTTTCTCAGGATAGCAGATAAGGAGGAAAAGTGACTACTGGGGGAATTTTGATCTACTTCTGTCTTTTCCTACAGCTGACTTCTCAGTGACGATGGCTTTGATGATTGATTTCTTTTCTCCTGTTCTAGATATGACCTTTGACTTGGATAATATAATGAAACAGGTTGTAATGCCTGCAACTTAGATGTAACTTTGCCTACCACAGAAAATTCTAAATGGATTATTACAGGGTCTTAACTGCTCTGCTTGGTAATTGGTTCCTTGGATAGCAGAAGAAACAGTTGTCGATAACCAAGGTCTCATTAGAGTAAGACATTTTATCTACTGTTATCCGAGATATATTTCCCACTTTCTCATGCTGATTTTCCACATGTACAAACATATCACAAGTATTAAACTCACCCCATCTCCTAAGGCTCATGAAAGGTTTGGGGAGATCGCTTCATAATAGTCTATCTCCTAGAAACATGAGTACCTACATTTGAATCCCCAGCACCCTTGTAAATAGGGTCATAGGTACATGCGCCTATAACCTGAACAATGGGAGGCAGAAAAAGGCAGATCCTAGGAGCCTATTGGCAAGCCAAATCAGCAAGCTTCCTGTTTAGTGAAAGCTCTCTCCCAAAGAAACAAAGTAAAGATCAAAAAAGAAGACAGTAACTTCCTCTGTGTGCTGGTAGCATAAAAATCCATGCTTTCACGTGTATGTCATATACATATGCACATACAGGGCACACGCACGCGTGCGCGCACACACACACATGCAGAATGCATGGGGACTAATTATTTTACTAGACTATAATCAACCAAGTATAAAATAAGGACTTGCATAAGTAATTACCTATAATGTGTATCATTCAGGACTAAAAACAAAGCAGCCAGAAGTATCCATAGAAGTGGAGAGACAGAGTGGCATCCCTCACATCAAGAAGATAACAAAACTCAAACCTCTTAGATTGGTCCCCATCTACCTTACCTATTGTATGTTCAGTTTGTGGTCCATCAAATGGCATCCAAAAATAAAATCATTAGCATGCCTACTTCTATATTGTTGGTAGTGCTTTTTCACCAACCTAGAAACCTTTTTTCTTTTATTTACAAAAGATAGAAGATATTCACTCATTCATTGTAATGAAACACTTTTTATGTGACAGTGAGTTAAAATAAAGGACCGACTGAATGAACATGAAAATTCTTAAAAGCATGTGATGTGTTAGGATGTGAACTCTAAATCCACTGTGAGAACTACAGTATTCTTCTGAGTGGCCTGTGAGATCTCTCCCAAGCCACCTAACCTATGCACTCCATTTCTTCATATGCAAAATGAAAGTGCTAATAGTATGAATCTCCCAAAAATGTATGCTATGGAATTGCATGTGTGTGTGTGTGTGTGTGTGTGTGTGTGTGTGTGTGTGTGTGTGTGTGTATTGCTGTGTTCCTTTGTAGAAATGAGGAAGTGAGCATGTCATGGTGTATGCATTGAGGTCAAAGAACAATCTTCAATGTTATTTTTGGTCTTTCGTGTTATTTGAGACAGGGTCTCTATGTTGTGTATGCCATGGTGTGTGGAAGATTGGTTGGCTCATGAGCTTTTGGGGATCTCCCATCTCTATCCTCTTCTCCCCACAGATATGTCAGGATTGCTGATGCTCTTGACATATAGCTAGCTTTTATGTAAGTTCTGGGAAGTTAAGCTCAGGCCCTCAGTGAACATCTGGCCAGTCTGGCTATGTGCTTTAAAAAATGGACTAACAGTAGCCAATGTCAAGACTTAGCTGACAGCCCCCAATAATGAAGTTACTACCACAATTATCTCAACTTATCTAGGTCCTGTGCCATTGCCCAAGGTTGGATTGAATTTATAGGCCTTAGTTTTTCTTTGGCTAGCTTGGCCAAGAGAATTTTTTCTCCCTCCTTTCCTTTAACAAACATTCATTCACTGAATGGAAAATAGGATTTATCATCTATGCCAAGCCTAATCAAGAAATAATGACTGCTTAGAGTCAGATCAAAGAAGCAATGTGAAGCCAATTCCAGATCTCCAGGGGGAAAATTATATGTAAAGATTGATGAATGCTATGTGATGTGAATGAAGAATACACACGAGAAGATTACCAAGTAACAGTACTCAGCTATATTGGTGTAGGCATACGAGTTTTCTCCTGCTTTCCATAACCTTGCATATTGCTTAGGAAAAACTGTTCAGGCCATATTTTATTTATTTGAAAATATATATTTTAATGAATATTATTTTATAGTATTATGGTAAAATCAATAAGAAATATTCCATTCCCATAGTATTATTTATCATTGCTATATAATATCATGAAATACCATGATGGCTTAGAATAGGAGAAGTTGAAGCCATTTCGCCACACTTGCTGGTTAGACAGTGCATTGTGTGCCCGCATGCCTCCGATCTTCTAATGCCCATGGCTGCTCTGTCTGAGTGCTTATACATGTACGTGTTTTTGTTGTGGGTGAAAATATGTTTCCCTCTGAAGAAAGTCAAGACTAGGGGGAGGTAAATTAATTGTCAAAGGCCCCTCTTTCCTAAGCCAGCAGCATGGCTTGGCTGGGCAACAGAGAGCAAAAAATGAAAGAATACAGAATTGAATTTTAGATGGTTTCCCTCTGGGGACGATCTATGGATATACCTCTTTGTGGGAGACACTGATCAGGGCACGGTTCCACTAGTGTAAAATTTTTCTTCCTCCTACTACAGGCTAAGCAAGCAGAAATAAAGCAGAAGGGGACTACAGAGTGACGAAGTAAACCCCTGAGGTGTGCGGGTGAAAGCATTAGAGGATTCTTAGAAAATGACACATTTAGCCAAACACTATTGTTGTAAGACCATTTGAGGTTCCATAAGAAAGAAAAATGGATGGAGCTGCCCTCAAGGTGGATCTTTGAGCAGAGCAACTGAAATATATAAAGAGCTGTCTAGATTTACTCTTACCAACACTGGAGGCCCAAAATGGCTGCAATTCACGGGATAGCCACCAGAGGGGGAATAAAGCACATATATGGTCATGTTATCCCTGAAAAGGACTTGACATGTCCTTGGACTGGATTGCCTCCTCCAACTTGATAGGAGAGTTTGTGCCTAGTCTTGTTGTAACTTGTTAGACCGTGTTTGGTGGATTTCCTTGAGGGGCCTGCTCTATAATTTGAAGGAAAAGGAGTGGATGCAGACTGTGAGGTTGGATTGCAAAGATTGAGAGTCATGTAGACCTTTGAGTGCCTTTTACACATTTCCCAAGCACAGCAACTATAGGCTTTGCACAGTACTTCTTTTTATATTTATGGTGACTAGTTCCATTAACTGCATAAGCAAAACAATACAAATACATCCGTCATGTAGATGGAGAGCCTGACCCAAGATCAGGCAATTATAAAGTAACAAGCAGGTATCACATTCTCTAGATTCAATCTTAGGACCTGTTTCAATAGGCTTTGTGTGCTTTGCAAGCCTTGATCAACAATAGATGCGATTTCATTCCCAATGCCAGTTGACTTTTCGCATGTCTCCTAAAGTGGGAGCAGGGTACAAATTGTGGAGGAGTTTTAAAAGCATTAAGTCTTTATAGAAATCTATGGTACATTCTTCAAGAAGTTAGAAATTAGCATTGACAAAATCCCATTGATTACACTGAAGAGAGGATTCAGAGCTAATATTTCCCACTTTCAGCTCCAGAATCCAGCCCAGTCAACCATATTGCATTTGAAATTTGAATGTCTGTCACAGCATTTATTGGCCATGATAGGCTCCCTCTCCTGATATACAGCTTTGTCTATGACCTCAGAGGTATCTAGTTGATGACAAATCCTCCTTTAATAGCCAATGCAAGACTCTGCATTATGGTTCTTAAGATTTACTGATTTTCTAAATAGATGAAGTGAATGGAGATAAGCAGTTAAACAGGCTTGTGAAGCTAGTTTTGAAATTCAGAGTAAATATGACATCACACTGTCATCAGCTGGGAAAGGGGACTATTCTTTGCCAGCATCATCGACCTCCATGAAACCCAATAATCCACCAAATAAAATTAAAGACAAAGTACAGGGTGTGTAAGAACCTGGAAGAATTGTAAATAAGATTTTAATCAGACGATCACGTGGACCAGGCTGGTGGCACACCATTAAACATGCTCACCCTGGAACTGGATCTATGTATAGCTGTTAATTGTGCAAATTCCCTTGTTCCTCAATGCCATAATTCCAAACCAGCTGCCGAGTACAGCTGGCTTTTTTTTTTTTTATCTTGTTTTCTCTCAAACAAAGGCAGTTTTTAAAAGTGGGAGTGAAACAGAAATGAAGTAAGTGATTTAAAGGAAAACACAACCCAACTTCTGCTCTATGATGAACCATGTAGTGGCATTGAAAAATGCGTAAATGATTTTCCTTGGACACTATACTTCCCACGTAGCATCCATACACATTGTCTAGGATAGTCTTAAATTGTTTGGGGTAAATAAATCTTGCAATGGGAAATCAAATGTCCCTGGTATTATTTTGTTGCAATAAGCAGGCCTTGTGAAAATGGGTCTCATCATTTCCATGTTCGACATCATGAAAATACATAACCTATATTTTCAAGAGAAATATTTCATATTATAATTTTTGTATCATTATCTGCCTGGCATTTGAATAACAATGTGAATCTACAACAGGAATTAATGCTTACACACACTGCAGGCAGGCAGGTCTCATGATTCTACATGGTCTTTGAGGACAGTATTCATTTTGATCCCCCTAGGAGCATTCGGTATAGTATCATCAATAAATGATTTGGTAGGAGAGAAAGGAAAAAAGGTTCATTTCAGATGATGCATAGATACCTTTTTTCAACTTTACCCATTAAGTGGTAATAGAATCTATTTGATAAAGCTATACCTGTCCCACTGTGGACATTTTCTCCAAATGGGAAATTTGCAAATTCACTGGAATTGTCATATCTATACTTAGAAGTCCCTAGGACTACAAGGCCTCTCATTTTTTTAATCTGTAGAATTAATATAATTCTTCTTTTAAAAATGTTAAAAATGTATGTTCTTTTTTTTTTTAAAAAAAGAGTTACAAAGTCAACCAAGCTCATTTATCCATGCAGGAAACTCTCAGGTGACGCACAGTAGTTAAAGGTAAAGGCATCATGTGAAGAACTGCAGTCCAGTCTCTGTCTGGATGGAGGGAGAAAGGCAAGAGCTCAGGGCACATCCTGACACAGATGACCTTAGCCCCTGTGTGTCTGGGGACCAACAGGGCAGCTTGGTAAGCTGGCCCAATCCACTGCAGAGTCTCTGGCTCAAAAGTTTTGGGATTGGGTTCGAGTTTCCACTTCTTGGCCAACCTTAGTGCTGATGAGGATAGAGGTGACACTTTGAAAGCCACCTCCCTCTTAGAGACTTTATACTTTTCATAAGTACGGGTATGAAAAGGTATATGGAAATAATGAAATATGAGTTTTCGAGGTGGAGAAGTTGGGGTGACTTTCCAGAGAAAGCTCTCTTTCCACTGAGATGAAAGTTTCTGTTAGAAAAAAAAAAAGTATGGGGAGGGAGTAAGGAAAAGAAATGTATAAAGAAAAGCAAAAAGACGACCCAGGTATCGGGAATGATGTGGGCAAAGGTCAGCAAGAGGAAGCAACTGAGCAAGACCTTGGAAATGAGGGAAGGCCTGGGTGCCCAGAACTGAGACAATGAGGTGCTGGGAGTGTCCAGACCTGAATTGAGAGGACAAGAGTACGAGCACATGGATCACCAGTGGGCATTTCCTGTTCTCATTCTCTGAGAAGCTTTTTCTGGCTTTTATCTGTGTATCTATTTATCTCATTTTAGAGTACCAAGGACTGTGGCAGCGTATGGCATATGCTCGGTAAAAATTACACCATTTATGTCCTCAATCCTGGCTTCCCTACTGAGAAGACCCGTGTGGCTTTGTGATATGAGGCCATCTTTACATTAAAGTAACTGGAGCTCCTACCCAAGCAGAGCCAAACCCAGCTTAGTGAGAATGGATCTAGGAAACAAGACTTAAGCTTAACCAATAACCACCAACTAAACTCTAGTTACTGACTTTTCACTTTGACCAGTCTAATAATTTCCTTATCTTCCTTTCAGGAACATCTTACATTTTCTGAACTAATTGTGGTCTGTTGCTGTTTAAAATGTTGAATTCCTACCCCTTCTCCCTGAAAAACAAAAACAAAAACCAAAAAATAGCAGTCAATTAGTAGCTGGGTGGACATTTCCAATTCTCATTCTATGAGATTATTTTCTGTCTTTTTATCTATCTGACTGTCTATCTACCATCTATCTGTCTGTCTGCCCATCTATCATCCATATATATATATATATATATATATATATATATATATATATCTGTCTAATCCATCCATCCATCCATCCATCCATCCATCCATCCATTCATCCATCCATCTCTCATCTGTCTGTCTACTTTTTGAATACCAAGGATTGACCTAGGGTTTTGGCACATGCTAGTCAAGCATCATATCACTGATCTCCTTAGCCCCTGAGGGGGAGCACTTCTGTACTGTGAGGACCAACGTATAAAGCACCTCCCTAGGTCTAAACACTCCAAGAGTTCCAATTTTTATTTGGTCCTCAATTCTGCCAGTTAAAGCTCAGGTAATTTTTCTATCATTCATCTCTCCCATTTCCTCTTTTATAAAACGTGGCTTATAATTTTCTGGAATGTGTGATGGAACTAATGACATATGAGAGATCCATATCTAGCACCGAATAAGCATTCTACCTTAGCAGCCACTGTCATCATTACTCACTGAGAGCATCCAAGAATAATGCTATAGGGGAATGGAGACTCCTCCTTTACATCCACAGGGGCAAACGAGAATAGATTGAATCGTCTTAAAAGCCTTTTCAGGTAACATATCTTATGGTAAAGGTGACAACAGCCCCAGCCACAAAGGAAGAGGAGAGATGCTCTAAATAGCCCAAAGCCTGAGCAGTGTCAATGCCTGTGAAATAAAGGACACAGCAGTGGAAACCAATGAGTTCCCAACCCCCAGCCCCAAAGCTAAGCTCCAGAAAGGTGTTGTTCATTGCTTTGTCCCAGTGCTTGCAAGATGGCCTGGGACTTGTCACTGGTTGTTCAGCAAGAATGAATACTCATCAATGTCACTGTGGTCAATTGGACTTAGTGACAATTCACTTCCTAGCCTATCACCCAAATTCCAGTCTCCCCCTTCTCCTTGGTTTTTGATCTTTTAAGGATAGTGCTATATATGTGTATGTGTGTGGTTTCTGAACTGATATCTGCGATCCTGTGTCTGAATGAATAGTTGGTGGGACACACTAACTCTAGAAGCAGTGGCGTACATATATTCTTCTTTTAAGCTGCAAAATGCTATGCGTTCTTTAATGTGGCAGCCCATACATGGACCATCCCAACAGCCTGGTAAGAATGATATTAGAAGGGCCTGGAAAGTTTTACTGTGCCCTGAGAGCAAAGATACAATGACCTAAGTTTGTAAAACCTCCTAAAGGAAGTGAACCAGATTCACCATGTCTACCACTCTACTCTGTTGTACTCTCTTGCCAATAAAATTGGATCCAAAGGATAAAGCCAAGAATGCCAATATACTTGTATTTGAAGCATCATTTTAATGTCTTTTCTTCCAAAAAAGAGATCCAAATGTTTAAAAGTCCCCCACAGAGCCTTGAACAGCAATATCTCCTGACTCTCTAGTTCCCTGTAAGTAAGGGCTTGGAGAGGACTTCATGCTTGTTTTCCATGCTATCCCTGATACTTGACACAGAAGTCCTGAATAAATGGTTATCTAATCAGATCATTTTTCTCTTTCCTTTCTTCACTAACAC
This sequence comes from Rattus rattus, assembly GCF_011064425.1. Classification (NCBI taxonomy): domain Eukaryota; kingdom Metazoa; phylum Chordata; class Mammalia; order Rodentia; family Muridae; genus Rattus; species Rattus rattus. Next base: position 102,547,812 of record NC_046160.1, on the reverse strand, counting down.
CACTTTAGGAGATAGAAATCGATGCAATGCACACAAACGCAATGTCTCAGGGATATCACAGTCTTCGTTTGCCAGTTGTTGACTTTGGCTTCTGCAGAGATAAATTCTTCCTGTGGAACAGCCCAGGCTTTCCTTAAGAAGGAAGGCTCTCCTATTTAGAGTCTTGTAATTAGCCCATGTGTTCCCTGCTCCCAGAGCTTCTTCAAGGCTAACAGGGAAAGGAATTACCTAAAAGGCTTGGTAAACTACGTGATAAAATTTGTCAGCTCTGAGAAGGGAACACATTTGGGTTTCTATCAGATTCCCAGGTGTGTTGCTGCTCTTTGAGGGGCTACAGTGTGAGGGAAGATCCTCATTCACAAAGAGCCTTCCTGCTTCACTTTCCACAAGTAAATCTCACTCCCACACAGTTTCCCAGAAGCAGCCAAGACTCAGAGGAGAATAGAAATTTCTCTTTATTGAGAGGAACACATGTGCCTACAGTTTTATAAGAATAATTGCCACATTGCCAAGTTTAGACAATGTCCTGTACCTTAAAAACTGTGCTGTTTTGATGAGTATTGTTTATAAAGACGAAATGACAGTGGCAAAAACTATAAAAATTAAGAGAGTAAAAAGGAAGGAGGCAAGGTGGGGGGTGGTAAAAAAAAGGGAAAGAAATACCTGTTATAGCCATTGAACTAGTCTATTCCCAAGTACTTGTCATCATACCAAGGCAACAATAATTATCATTATCATAATTTATTATCATCTATAATTAGAAGAAATGTATCTTCATATAAGGGAGAAAAAGAGCTCTTCTTCCTGTATCAGAATGCAGGGATACTGTTGAAGACCACTAATTCTCTTCCCCACCTTAGCCTCTGTGGATTAACTCAGGCACCATTTGAATCCTCTGAATCCTTGTTTGCAAAGTCATCCCAGCCATAGAAACCACGGTGCATACATTAGCTTTCAATGAAGAGTATAAGAAATAAAATACAACAAGGAGCAAAGCCTTGAGCATAACTAGTGTTAGCCTCAAAGCCTGAGCTTGCTGTCATGTAAGAGGCTTCCAAGAGCCTAACAGCTTTTACTGTCTCTCCTGGAGCTAAGTTGCATGACAAAACTGGCCCCCTCGTGTAGGAATTATACCTGTCACTCTTAATGTCAGCTTAATATATTTTCAATATTGCAAAATTGTCATGGCAGGATTCTGAGAAACTGTTCCCTTGGGATCTTTGAGTAATGACTTACCAAAGACACACTGAAGCAAAGGCCAGCACTCATGAGCAGAGCTCTAGGTATAATGGCTCCTGGGGAGCCTCGGAAGAGATCCAAGATACTGGAACCACATTAGCGAGTATTGAGAGACGCAGAAACACAATAAGGCAATGGAACACACTGTTTTAGAAGTGTGTCTACATATCCACATTAATGACTGAAGTCAGCATGCCTAACCGAGTTCTTATACCTCTAAGTGTTGTTATGGGACTTGATTTTGTCCTTAATCTAATGTCTCTGAATATCTCAGGTCTTTTTGTTTTCAGTCTTCCTCAACTTTCTTAACGTTATAGTTTTTATATTACCAGCTCCACATATTTCTCTTTAAAAGAACATATCATACCTTACTCCAACTCCCTAGTCTGTCTGTCTTTGTAGCATCGTAACATACATGCATGGTGAAATCACCTATTAAAAACACATGAGACTGCACCAAGCTTTGGATTCCCATGACTGACCACTCCTAGCCTTAGGGAAGGTTCATTCCTCTGTGGATGAGAATACATCAACTGGATCTGCTGCTGTGGAAATGAGCAGAGTCTCATAGTTGGGGGAAAACCCATATTATGGGTCATCTCAAGGATCAGTCATATTGAAACACAAAAGAACTCTTTGGGGGCAATGTGGTTTGAATAAGAATGGTATCCATAGATTCATATATTTGAATATTTAGTCACTAGGGAGCAGTACTCTTTGAAAAAAGATTAGGAGGTGGTAGGCGTGGCCTTGTGTGTATATTGCCTTGTTGAAAGGAGCATGTCACTAAGGATGCCAGGTGTGAATTAACTCTCCATTCCTCTCTCTCTTTCTCATCTACCTCCTTCACCATGCATGCCATCAGGCTCCCTGCCATGATGATAATGAAGTAAGTCTCTGAAACTGTAAGCAAACCACAATTAAATGCTTTCTTTTATAAGAATTATCTTGGTCATGGTGTCTCTTCACAGTGACAAGACAGGGACTGGCAGAGAATGAAATAATTCGTCTCATGATAACATATGCACTGAAAAGTAAACTTAGAACATTAGAGGACTAATTCCACCTCCACCAGACAGTGATCACAAATTAGCTATAAACTGATAAGTATTCTTTAGACCAAGTCATGGATATGGACCAGGTAGAAGGGACCAGCTGTCAAAAGAAGCTAGGTTCATGCAGCCTTCCATAACATTCCAGAAAAGAAATCCCATTCATGGATTTCAGAAGGGACTGTTCTCAATGGCTAAGGACCAGGCTGGGATACTGTAGGCAAAAATTAACTACAAGTTAATTAAATAGCCTAATCTTAACCCATAGAATTCCTGAGGGTTTCAAGCCTCCAAGTAATTTTCTTGGTGGGATAGAATAGAAGAATTTCAGATATATTTCTCCCCCAGCATTTCCTAGAAAATGGACAATGTAGGAGCCCTGAGCCACACAGATGTATCTGAGTCTACTTTTATACCAGCTTCTCAGACTTGAAGTTTGAGAAAAGAAAACTCAAAGGGATAGGATTTGGGTGTTTCTGACTCCTTACACAGCCCATCTCTGCCAACCATTTCTGCATATCTAGAGGACAGACCCAGGTACACGGAGACCGTAAGTTAAAAGTAAAATAAAACCTTAGAACTAACTTTTCCCTACAGTTCTGGCTTCGTATTTCAAAACTTGTGCTAAAATAGTTCCTCTTCTTTGCATTTCCAGAACACCGCACACTGCATCTCAGATGCACAGAGGGAACGAATATGCATCTGAACAATAAGCCCAGGAAATCGATTGGCTTCAATGTATCAATGCTTAACTAAAAATGAAATTGGGAGAGATCTGAGGACATGGAAGAAGGGCAATGAAGGTGAAGAGAACATGAAACTTTTCTTAATAATAGTGCTGGCCAATCAATGGGCATTATTTGGGGCCAATGATAAATTCTGATTGGCTGGGTAGATGGAATTTGGTCCTCATTTGTCAACTAGGGATCAATAGCTTCTGTGCATTTCTAGAGCCATCTCTTTACCACAGGGCTCATGTCCATCCATCAGGAGGCCCACACACAACGAGAAGGAAGACAATTCGCAGCCCAACTTGGCAATTAATTGGTTTACTTCCCCGGGAAATGATTGGTCTCCCCCTCTCTAAGTTTCTAAGGGAGAGTAACAGAATGTGACCAGACTCTCATTAGGTGCTCTGTGAAAAATAGCAGAAAGAAAGCATTTCAGAGTGGTGTAGATCCACTTTGTAAACTGTATTTAAGGCTAGCAAAGTTGGAAGGTAAGCTCCACAGAACCTCTACTCATCTGTTCCCTGAGTTAAGCTCTGTTGTATTTTCTGGTGTTCCTAGCATGCTTATTACTTCAGATGAAGGCATCCAGACTGCTATTAACTAGTAACTAAGGTCACTTCAGCCACAGCTTTATACGATCATAGCATAGCTCAACTCATTTGATTCAAGTAACTCTCAAAGAGCAATGCATGGAGGGGCACTTGGATTTCTCTTTCTTCCCTTTCTTTATATAGCTGAATTAAAATATTCTCTCATTTATAAACTCAAATATTAGCCCATTCTCTTGCTTCTATCTCTGCTATAGTAACCTGAGTCTAAGGTTGCATTTTAAAATATGTTAATGTTGCTCTATTTACTATCTGCCCCTTATCCTATTGGAACACTTCAGTATGGTGATCATTTTTAAAAAACTCTGTACCATGCCAGCATCTCCTTTAAGTCCTCCAACAGGTCCTTATTATCTGGAGAATAGAATTCCTAACTTGTTTATCATACCATGTCAACTTTTCTACCTAACCCCTTATTGTGTTTCCTCCTTTACTCTCTGCCCTTTGGCAATACTATTTTTCCTATGTTACATACTTTTTCTTTGCCTTGGGTCTGGGAATGTATTATGACTTTATTATGGTTAACTCCTAGTCAATTTGCATCTCTCTGTGCCTAGGCTAATCTGACCTGCAGCTAACCTGAACTGGAACTCCCCTTGGGGTTCCACAATCATTCTGGAAGGTCCTGTAAACTAGGACTTTCTATTATTCAATTTTTTAATGCCTGAAACTAACACATCACCCAATATAGAACAAAAATTCAGTATATATTTATCAGATACCATTGAATTGGAAAAAGTGAATGCAAGTGATAGACAAGATGCACAATGCTCCTCCCCTACGTCCTCCCTAAAGTGTGCATTTTCTTCGATCATACCAAAAGAATGCAGGTGTTGCTTGACATATTAAAATGAACATGAAAGATTGTGAAATAATAACGATCATCAATACATATCATCAATGCAAATCATTAATGCAGATTAATGACTGGATCCAAAATGGACTGGAAGACAGTCCCACCATGAGTAAAAACTTTGGATGAAGTCAAGAGGGATGGAGAGACACAGAAGAATACGAAGAAAAATCTGAGGATGGAAGATCACTAAGAAAGGTCATTACGAGTAGAGGCAATCCTCACTTTAAGAGAATATGCTTGTGTCAGAAGGGTGAGCTTCAAGTTTCACAGCAATCAGCTATTAGAAGTATAATGAGGGATTAGTATAGAATAAATGAGTTTTCAAAGCAGGGTTGTATCTCAATGTAATTGCACATTCTACAGAACTCATCATAAAGAAGCAAACAAATATACAACCCCTGAGAGTGGAGATGCAAATGGGAGAAGGAAAGTGGAGACGATGAGTCCCAGTTCTTAGAAAATGGGGAGAGAATCAATCAATCAGATACTGAGACCAGCATGGACCACCCAGTGACCTCCCAAAAGTAAAAGGGAGAAAGAATCACAGAAGGAAGGTATGGAATGGGAGAGAGGGAAAGATAAGGGAGGAAAGGGAAGGATGAAGGAAGAGCACATTTAAAAAAGGAAGTTGGAGAATTCCCTGATATGGGCTCCAAAGTAGCACCTAAACAAAATTAAAGACAAAAAAAAAAAATTGAACACTCTCTCTTCTATTACTGCATGCTACAGATCAGGTCAGTGGTTACAAAGGCTCACTGCCTGTTGCTTTCCCTGCTCACTACTGAGTGTGCGTGTGCACACACACACACACACACACACACACACACACACACACACACTTTCTATTTCATCCACGCAAAGTAAAAACTTATTGAACTTCAGCTCACGGGTGGGGAACTGAGGGCCATGGAGGTTACCATACTGACTCATGGTCATACAAAGATGAGACTATGTTTTCTGGCACCTGAGGACCGCGCACACCCTGGCCAGAGAGGCAATGTGCTAGAAGGCAGGACACTGCACTCAAAATCTGTGCCTTTGTCTTCCCTTTGTCCTTTACAATCTTGGAGATCATGGAAACTGCCTTAATATACTGGTATCCTGATTTCTTCTTCTCTATAAGTATGCTGTTCATTCATTCCTGCACACTTACCATAGTGTCAAAGCAAGATTAGATTTTAACTTCCAGGGTTCATGATAGTGGTCAGCACCAGGCATTTTCTTGGTTTTGTGTAGCTTTGGAGATATGACTTCCATGCTCCATATTCAATTTTCACCAGTTTTAACAAGCATAGTAGCACATACTTTGACAAATGTATTTAAATGGGCAGTGCTCTTGAAGAATATGGACATGCTGACCTATTACCACTTTCTTATAATTTACTGAATGGGAAAAATGTTTAGAGAATAAATGAGGCGAAGTTGCCCATGCCCTGCCCCGATACAGGAGATCATACATGGGTCCTCAGTAATGGGCGCCTTTCTTACAGGCAGTTCTATTAGCTCACAATGCTGGCATTTCTTTTGTGGAGCAGGCTTTCCTAGTTCTCTTTTTCAGACAAGGTCAAATGGTGCAGTTGTTTAGGGTGATGGGAAATCTCTGTGTTCAGAACCTCTCATTTTGACATATCAAGATGTGGAGAGAGACGTGTAAAGTCAGCAACCTGCTGTCATCCTAAGGTAACAGAGTGTGGAGGGTTCGTCTCCAGAGTATCTCTATTGTAAGAACTCTCCTACTGAAGGTCAACATGCATCCGCATGCTTCAGGCAAACGGCATTCCTTTGTGAGATGCATAAAAGTCTCTGTATGTTCTCACTTAGAGCAATCCAACATGATATGAAATATCATGGTTTTGTGTGTACGCACACTTGTGTGTGTGTGTTTGTGTGTGTGTATCTGTCTGTCTGTGTCTGTCTCTCTCTCTCTCTCTGTGTGCGTGGGTGTGTGTGTGTGTGTGTGTGTGTGTGTGTGTGTGTGTGTGTGTGATAATGAGACTCAGGAAGGATGCGAACAATCTCTCACATCTCTAACGTGCTTAGAATCAACCTTACTTAATGTACACAAAAATTTGCTTGTGGCTTAAAGGATATTAGCAGCATTTGAATCTACTGAACTCTGAGAAGCCTTTCATTTTCTCTAGCATGCTATAACCCAAGCTTTAGCTGTCAGAATCAGAGCATGTAAATACCAGTCCGTTCCAGAATGTACATAATCTCTCCTTCATAAAACAGTACCCTAGTTTAACGAGGAATAAGCTAATGTTTATTGAGTCCTTGCTATGCATGTTAAATAAATCAGTGCATTTAATCTTGCTTAAGCTTTATAATCCCTATAAGTAGCCCCAGAATCCTCCATTCACAGGAAGAGCTGAGGGTTAAGGAAATACTGTAACTGAGATTTGGATCCAGTTCTGACTGATCCAGCAACTCCTTTTATGTCTGCTGTAATACACACTTTCTTAGAAAAGAAAATTAAATTGAAACCAAAGAGGATCAATTGTTGAGATGCAAAAAAAAAGGGGAGCTACCGAGCATGTAACATGCTCTGAATGAGACCCAATACCTATAAATACAGGAAGAAAAATTGATCCTTTCAGCAATTAGGGAGCAACAGATACGTTACACTTGACATGGTGCCCTGTGTGTGGTCTGGAGTAAGAAGCAAAAGCAAAGAACCCTGAAAAGCCGACACATAAATGAAAACTGTTTCCTGAGAAAATAATACGAAATTAATACAGAAAGAATCGATGCAGGGAAAAGCAATATAATTCAAAGAAATGGAATGGTTCCCTCTATGGTAATATGGCAGAGCATTTCAATGCGGCTGAAGAAATGATCGGAAGAGGAGTTTGTTAGCAATGGAAGATGGGAGAGAAACAGCACAGTCAGCAAAGCCAGCTGTGGTAGGCTCTGTCTCTCTCTGTAGGAGGCAGCCTCTTGGTGAGTATGCTTAGTATTCAGGTGCTGTAAGTAAGTCTGTGTATAGAGCAGACAGCAGCAACAAGCTGTCACAGCTGAGGAAAACTGCCCAAGCTGACCTGCGTTCCTTTGCTTTTTCTTTCCTTTCTCTGATTCCTATCTTACAGAACAACTTTCTGATTATAATTTCGCTTCTCTGAAAAAAAAGAAAGAAAGAAAGAAAGAAAGAAAGAAAGAAAGAAAGAAAGAAAGAAAGAAAGAAAGAAAGAAAGAAAAAGAAAAGTGCAAGTCATACTGACAGAAGAGCTGAGGTCTCCCGAGGTTTCATTTCTCATTGTGCATTCATTGCTAAATGAATATTATGATCTTATCCATTAGTAGCTTAGAGATTGGCTTATGCTGAGTCAATTCCTGGGAGTTGAGGCAGTCCTGCATTTGAAAGCCAAGACTGTCTATCAGAAGTAGGGCTCAGGCTCTGCTGGGTGACTGGGTAGGGTTGCTGGATAAGCTGAATTCATCGGTAAATGGCCAGAATAGGGGTCTTCTGGATTTCCTATACCCCCAAGCTATCCTTTCCTATTTGGTAATTCAGTAGTTCATCATGGCTTCATTCACACTGTAGACTTTCTGCACTCACAGTGGTATACAGCATAGAAATTTATACAGAGGAATTCATTGCAGATGGGTGTCATCATGGAAGGTGCTATTAAGAGACTGATGCCATTAACACATGGCCACTAATTAGCTGTGACTTTTAAAAAGTGATAGCTTTTGCAATCCTAGCAGACCTACACTTATAATACATGGACATGAGTTTAGCCATATAAATCCCTTCCAGATTCATCTCCTTTCCATGGAGCTGCACATTAAAATGTATGAATCATGGACCGCTGAAGGCATCTCTTTCTCCAAGGCAAACTCATTGAATCTGGAATGTAGAACACCAGTGAGGGATATGCCATCTGCCAGATGAGTGACCTTGGAAGAGTTGTGAAACATGTGGCACATCTATCAATTTGTAGTAAAGGAAAAAGTCACCAACTTATACAGACTGGCTCCTCCGAGCTCTGAGCTTTCAGCTTTAAATAATCAAGATTTGACTGTTCAGAATATAGTGTTGTCTTCCAGTGTGAGGGTTTCTGCAATGGCTTGCTGTTTTCTTTGGTTGGATTCAGTAAAGTTCTCTTTGATCCACCTACTACCTAGAACTTGGAACAATCTTAATGGAACTTAAATTTGGATTCACTAGACATTTGGGAAAAGGCACTCCACTGAAGGATCCATCTCTTGCCTTTCAGAGGGGATTTCCTTTCCAAGTTTACATTCAAGGTCTTCTTGTGTCTTCTGTGTCTTTTTCCTCTGTGTCTGTTTTCTCCTCAAGTTCGATCACATACCTCTACCCTCATATGCTCTGGGATCACAAATGCATGTGCCCATATTGATTTTGTGCTTAGTATTACTAAACTATATTCAGTTAGGCAAATTTCCATACCTTTCAACATGATAAAGATTCTTTCTTGGAGCATAGAAGTGCAGGCCCACAGGAACTGGATGTAGATCTCTCCTGAGAGATACAGCCAGAATACAGCAAATACAGAGGCGTATGCCAGCAGGAAACCACTGAACTGAGAACAGGACCCCCGTTGAAGGAATCAGAGAAAGAACTGGAAGAGCTTGAAGGAGCTCGAGACCCCATATGTACAGCAATGCCAACCAAACAGAGCTTCCAGGGACTAAGCCACTACCCAAAGACTATACATGGACTGACCCTGGACTCTGATCTCATAGGTAGCAATGAAGAGCCTAGTAGGGGCACCGGGGGAGGGGGAAGCCCTTGGTCCTGCCAAGGCTGAACCCCCAGTGAACGGGGTTGTTGGGGGAAGGGTGGGAATGGGGGGAGGATGGGGATGGGAACACCGATAGAGAAGGGGAGGGGGACGGACTACAGGGATGTTGGCCTGGAAACCGGGAAGGGGAATAACAATCGAAATGCAAATAAGAAATACCCAAGTTAATAAAGATGGGGGGAAAAAAGATTCTTTCTTGGGTACATGAATTTGGATTTGAGGACTAAATAACTAATTAAAATTTCCAACGACACAGTTGATCGTGTTTGATTGAGGTTCATTGGAAACCATGGGCTATCTAGATAGAATTTGGAACTAGTCAGATAGACAGATATTGACTCCATGCAAAGCAGATAGTCCACTCAGGAAGATCATGTGGATATGAAAGACAGGCCATGGAATGCTGATTAAACACTAGAATCCAAATACTTGACATTTTTTCCCAATTCTTTTTGAAAAAAAAAAACCCATATCTTCTCAACATTAGAAATCTTGAAGTGTGAGAAAACTATCTTGTCCTTCAGCAGTAAGTGCTATGAACAGAAATAGACAAATTGTCATCTAATCCATTCTTCAAAAAGGTAAACAGAGAGTGTGAGAAGCTGTATGTGAAAGCTGACATTACCAGCTAAGCAAGGAAGCTAAGGTACACAACCAAATACGTTTGATGAATGCTTAAGGTCTTAAAAATCACTGTTCTGCATAAATCAGACAACACAGGATTTACCCTGCTCTGTTGGACAATAACGAGAGCTATAAACTAAATAAAGTTCAGTTTGAATAAAGAAGTGGTTGTGACTGATAATAAAAGGGACATTAGAGTTTAAACAATGAGCTGGTTAATGGTATTTCTTGGAGTTTAACTAAGCTGTTTATTGGCAAGAAATAGAAAATTAAGGACTTGTAAGAGAAAGGGGAGCATTCTTATCCTTGGAGTCTATTTGAAGGTAGTTAGCTGTGATGAATCTTTATGAAGAGAAACTTAAAGTTTCATTTGCCTATAAACATTCATTACCTGCAAAATAGAGTAAGAAAAGTATCAGACAGTCAAGGGTGGGCTTTCATTAGAGTCATAATTCTTAGAGGGTATGAGGGATTTGTGATCAAGGTTACCACACCCTAGCCACAGTTTCTTATGCACCAGATAGAAAATCTGGTTAAAGTTATGACAATCGCGCTATATCATAAGCTAGTGGGAGCTAATAGAAGCTCTCTTTAAATTTAATGTTGCTTAACTAATGTTTTAAGCAAAACAAGCTAGTTATACATGTGTACAGGTGATCCAGCTGATTTGCCCCTGTTTACAGTAATTACCTTCCATGTCTCTGAAATACTTCTTAATTGGATTTTCTCATTATTGTTATTTAGATTCTAATGTGAGCTCTTTGGGGGCAAATAGTGACACTGCCAAAATCTAGCATGAAACCATTTACTGGCTCATGATGTACTGGCCACATACTCTTCTGCAGAACCTTTTTCTGGAGGAGGCTAATGGGTTTGTGTGAGTTTCCCTGTGGTGTCTTGATTTCTCCAACACTGTTATGGTTTCAGACTCTTCTGTGACATTCTGGATGGACTTGGAAATAAACCATTGCCAGATGCTGTCAGTTCCTGTGGGAAGTCAGCTAGGAGAGAGAAACCTCACAGGAAACGAAAGGAGGAAACAATTAGCTACAGTGACAACATGATTTGTTGAAACAAAGCTGCCCCACAGTGGGGTAAACTGCACAGCTTCAGAGTTCAAGCCAGAATTCCAAGAAGCCTGAATCAAATAGATTTCTCTACACAGTAAAAATTCTTATCATTTCATTACTAGGCAAGACAGTAGGCTACAAGGGAGTCAACTTTCCTTAGACCAGGAAGAATTTCTATGGGTGATTGGATACAATCCCATCTCAACTAGTTTTCAGAAAGCAGTAGCTGATTTGAAAGGCAGAAACCTTCAACTTTGTAAAGTGAATAACATCTAGAGATAAACATTGAAGTACTTGCAGTTAACGATACTATCGTGTACACTTGAAATTTGGCTGAGAGGGTAGGAACCACAGTGTTTGTTCTTCCAACATACACACAAAGAATACTCAATAGTATAATAAAAAGAATTTTATAGACATAACAGATCAGTTTGTAGCAAAGGTGTAGTACTGTTTTCTGAGAAAAAATATTATTGCAAATTCAATATGTCCTATGCATGCATTCCATACATACAGTACCTTTTCAGGCTAGCTGCATCCTAATAAAACAGTTAAATAAAAAGAAAGAATGAAGAATGAAACGAAGCCTTACACGGCTGTAATGACTCCTCACTTGTACATTTATACTACCCCTTGCTATGCCAACAGACCTTGCTTTCTTTAATGCTTGGGCTCGGAAAGGGAGCATGTTGCTTCGACCTCTCTACTGCCCTATTGAGCTGAAGCCTTAATTCCACTTCTTGCTTCCATCCTAACCTTTTCTTCTGCTGAGTAGAGAGGAGGAGGTGAGAGAGATCCTACCCCAGAACTCTCCAGTATGGGTGAATGTGATGCCTGGGTATCCTAGGGGGAATTGTATCCTCAGAGGTTCCTATGTTCTCCTCTTGGCAGTTCTAATTGATAACTACAGATGAGAGGTACAAACCTCAACATAAACTTCTCTACCAGTCTGAATGAGCTCTCTATCTCCCTCAGCACACACCTTGGGGACATCCAGGGTAGCGCTGTGAGCAGAAGCATTAGGAAGTGAGGCTCCATCCAGAGATCAGAGCACAGAGGGTATGGATGGACAAACCATTGTGCCCATTTCTGTAACCTCTACAATTCCCAAGAAGAGGGCAACAAAAGAAGCAACCCTGAACTCTCAAATCCTGTCAATTCCTGGCAAGATGAGATAGCTTGTTCCCACACATGTTCCTATATTTTCTATCTGCCATTTGCCATAACATCTTTGCCAGAACTGAGCCAGAGCAGGATATATATATATATATGAAATATCACAGGTATTACATTATAGTGAGAAAGTAATAAATACACTCCAATCTTGCCAACAATGAGCACCTAAAAGGGAGCACCTCTGCACCTCTTTCATTGTGACAATCAGCCACAGTTGGCACCTAAGGAGAGCACCTCCCTCACCTCAGTCTTAGCCTCTGTTTCTTAAGTCTACTCATACACAAAAGGAAGACAATGGAGGCCACAGTACAGTTATTTTATCTGCATTCATAGCCTCATCCAATAAGATATTTACGTGTCTATTTAAAAATGTATAATTAAAGTATGTAGGATAGGAACAGAGATATAGACTAATGATAGAATGCTTAGTAAAGAAAGTTAAATAATAAAATAAAATGTAAGTGGTAACCAATACTATCAAACAGAAAAAAATACAAATTAAAATTTAAATGACAATCTCAGGAAAGGAAATTATAACAGATAATTATATCATAAGAGCTAATATGATTGAGTTATGTACTTTGATGCTGGGTATAAAAAGGGGTTGTTGTTAGTTCTTTATTGTTCATGAAGTGGACAGTGGATGCTAACAGAAACTTTTTACAAAGGCATCATATGAAAAGATAGAAACTTGGGGAGCAGAAGTGTGGGGAATAATTAATATGAATAAAATATTTATTCTTCTTGAAAATATGTAATCTCTACCATAAGTTGAGTTGAGGGTTGTCCTTTACCTCTTAAAAGAATTTTGCTATCAGATGTTAGAAATAGAAGAGGGAATATAGGGAAGGGAAAGAGAAAGATTTTTATTGCAGCAATGAGAAGGGTAGAGAGTCACCTTCACCTCAAAACATTAAATGATGTCTGCTCAGGCATCTGGATTCAATTTAAGCAGTTAGTGGTGCTAAATTCATAACCACAAAATCAGTTTCTACTGGAAAGGGAAACCTCCAAAAATCCTTCCCAACACTCTAATCCAGATACTGAGTCCAGCTCTGATAATTTGAAAGTAGAATGAAGTACCCGAAACTTAAAAAGATACTAGTATGAATATCAATGTACTTTGCATAAAGAGATACCCATTCCTACATTTATCCCTCAACTGAGAGGCTCTAAGATGCCAAAGATGGGCAGATGGATTCTGAAAATGGAAGTCATTTGTTGTTTATTTAAAGTGTCTGTGTCTCTATCTTCCTTCAGAATAGTAGTCTAGAGTTTGCCTGGAACGGATTTGAGAGACCTTGTCTCAAAATGGTAAACACCTACCACAGGACCAGAAGGCAAGGCATATTTGGTTCATCATAGGCTTGGTGACTGAATCTTAGCTTCCAGTGATTGGTGTTAGGATGGGCATATGGGCTCTTAAGATTCAAGTGTCCTGTGGAGTATTATCTGAGATTTTATGAACAATTGAAGATTTTCCTTCTTTCCTTTTAGCTTGAGTATAGATGTCCGGTTGTATAGGAACCATATTGCAAACATGACATGACAGAACTTAGACTAGAAATTACCCTGCTATGGCTGGAGGAAAGAGAAGAGAATATATTATATAATGGCATTGCTGGGCTTTGCTGTGAACCTTGGACACCCAGCTTAGAACCCCTTGATTCGAAAGAAGACTACTTGTCTAAACTACTATTCATGAGTTCTTCTCCCAACTTCCAAGGATGGAATCCCTACTTGGCATGGAGAAAGAACACTAGAGACATCAAAAGGGGTACTGGTAAAGCAGAGAAAAAGGAACAACACCTTGAGTTAATCTAGACCTGAAGACAAGAGATAAGAGTCTGGAAAGGAGAACCGGCACTCTCAGGTGGGCTTAGGCTGAGAGCAGAGAAGACTTAATAAACCTACTGTGCTTAGGTGGTGCAAATCTCCTCACTCAAAGCCATATTCATGCTCCACAGGGCCTACACATTATAGTCACAATGTTCTTATTTCTTCCATGGGCCTATTAACCCTGTAAGCACTACATGGCCCATGCCTATATGCCCTGCATTTTGTTTTACTCACAGTGTCTTCCCTCCCCTGCCTTCTTATTGCTCTCCTGATAGGATAACTTTGCTCTGTGTTTACTTTAAAAGCCTACTCATCATGTTGAAGCGAGACACCAAATAAGACTGCTAAAACAAAAGGCAAAGGAGGAGGCAGCTTGAAGGAAGCAGTAATGAGGCAAGGTGAGCTCCTGTCATGCCAGTCTCCCTCCATTTCCAAGCTTGGGAATCATCCTTTAAATGGGTCAGGACAACAAGTAGAAAAGAAGATGGTTCTGCGTCTGGTCGCATATAGCTCTAGGAAGGTGTTCCCAGTCTCTTGACAATAACTGAGCAGCAAACCCCCAAAGGGAGCCAAAATAGGCATCACCTCATAAGGGCGAAGTCTGTGAGGTAAACAGGAGGAAACAGTATGTTTTCCAAGTAAGATATTGTCCAGGTCCCATTTGGGCTGAGAATAAGGGTAGAGAATAAATGTCTCTTTCTCTGGAGACCAGCTTTGAGTTCATCATCTATGCCATGAAATCCTCTCCATTTTCCTGGCAGCTCCCTGTGGGGAAGAGCTATGCTGCCTGGTACTCTCTGTTTCCAGTGCTTAGTGGGATGCCCAGCATGTGGTACATGTTCAACAAACAGTGGGTACAACTTAATAAGAGATGTAGGTTAGTGCTAGGGCAATACTTGCTGAGGTGGCTGTTTGGACATCCCAAGGCTGCAGTCACTGTCATTGTTATCACTGTTGTGATGCTGATGATGATAGATGGAAAAGGACAATTCCCCTTGAACCCCTTACTCCTTAATCATTAAGAACTCTATTAACTTAGCCAGGCCAATGCTGGGACATGATTTTTCTTGACCCCATTAACTTCACTCGTATAATACTATGATTCTTAACCCTCTCACTGATTGACAGACCCACCACAATCATTTCCAAGGACTTTGAGGAGAGACCGGGATGGCAGTATTCAGGGCGTGCCTACTATACTAAGGGTACTAGCACATACTATCCATCCTCCCCTTTCCTTGCAGACTGCTGCCTAGCCTCTAAGCAGCTTCTAAGGATTTAACTGCTTGATAATTCCCCACTCCCTCAGGGGACACATGCTGCTGCTGAATGAAAAGACAGTTTCAGTGATTAAACCCACAGCTGTCGTTTATAGCTTAGACTAGATTTTTGAAATTAATTTGCAAATGTTCCCACCCCTACCCCACCCCTTTCTGCGGCTTCTTGGTAAATTTGTTCCCTCCCCTGTCTGGGAGTGGGAAATGGGAGTTGGGTAGCAATGTTCTCCGTGAGCACAGCTACAGTTTAGCACCTCCAAAGCCTGCTTACTACCCACAAACTGAGCCAGAGTCCCACCCGCACCCCCACCCCTGGTTTAGTTCATCAAGAAACACAGAGTAGGCAGGCACTTCCAGAATCCCCTTTGAGGGCTCAGTAGGTGTTTAGGGTCTGTCTCATGGGTACAAGCCAAGGTAGCACATTGCCAATTCTTACCTGGCTTTCCTAATGTGTACTTGAATCACAGGCTACCAATGGGACACTTACATGATTCCAAATTCTACACCCATCCCAGCATATCTATACAACCCAAGTAGAGAACATAAAAGATAGGACTACTTTCTTTTTTTTTTTTTTTTTTTTTTTTTTATCTTTTGATCCTTCTGTGTGGAACCAATTGGGATTAACTGAATAGAAGTTCAGGGAGAAGAATCATCCACTTTTATAATCAAATTGCTAGATTAAGAGAAGAACAAAAGAAAGGAGGAGGAGAAGGGATCATTGATCGACTACCAAACTCCACCCCAAAGGAAACTACTTTAAAGGTGTATATGGACTGTTTATGCACTCTTAGTCTATAGGTAATCATGACCTCCTCTATACTACATACACCAATGTGGAGCAACTGTTCCTAACTCTTACTCTAGAGTACTTGTCTGACATGGTATATCTCTTCAAATATATTTCATTTTCTGTTTATCCCCACTACAAGCTCCATGAAAGGCAAAGCTTTACTTTTGACTCTCTCTCTCTCTCTCTCTCTCTCTCTCTCTCTCTCTCTCTCTCTGTGTGTGTGAGTGTGTGTGTGTGTGTGTGTGTGTGTGTGTGTGTGTGTGTGTGTGTGTGTGTGTGTGTGTGTGTGTTAATAAGAAGGACTGGAACAGAAAAGGTGTTGAATTATAGTAAGTGATGGAAAATCTTCAAGTAAATGAATTTTTGCATTACTCCAATATTTTTATTATTAGGGCTGGGAACTATTGTGAATTTTAAAGTGATGTTACTATGACTGCCATTACTCTGAGTTACAGTAGTAAGATTTTTATAAAATAATGACAATATTTTCATGGTGTCTAGCATATAGTACATGATTTATAAAACAGGGGGTCGGTATATATGTATAAATCTCATATTGTATGAATCTCAAAAGTATGAAAGAGTCAAGAGAGAGGTTTAAAAATCAGATTTTATAATGTTTTTTAAAACATTCTCTAAGCCTGTCTCCACCACCAGGCCTGAATTATTATACATTTAATATATAATATTATATATTATATAAGGCAGCACGAGAGAGAAGAGATTAGAGCAGTCATGGCTATAGCTTTCTGAGGGCATCCTCTCATTGGGAAAGGAGCATGCATTTTTTAATGCCAACTGAAAGTAAGGTACAGACAGAAGAGAAATAAAGCTAAGGGGTCAATCAACTGAGAAGCAGGAATCTGTGTGTTAAGAGCAGAATAGAGCCAGCAATTATTAAGCCTGAATATCAAAACCCCAAACAGCGTACATTCTTCAAAGTCTTGATAAAATCTCAAGTAGAAAAAAGGATTCCAGATTTGAAAAGTAAATTGGAATAGTTCAGTGATCTTCAATTTTCATAAAAACAAAAGAAAAACCCAGTCATACTCTTGTTTTGGGAGAATCCTTGAGTCAGGATGCTTTATCTCTCTGGCCTTTCCTAATCTCCCTCATTTGGGTTTTGTAGAAACAGCTTTCAGATTTTGCATCAAATTCTTTTTTTTTTATCTTTATATCCTGAAGCTGATGATCTTCTAAAAGTTTCCCTTAGGGATAAGGTGTCATCTCTTTGAGACATTCTAAAATAGTAGTCAAAACCATTGTCTGCACAAAAATTATAAGCCTTTATTTATCTGGCCTGGGAGATATCTGTGAAGCCAGAAACCAAACTCCCATGGGTAAGAAAGATAGAAGAGAGCTGCCAAGTACAAGATGCGATCATAGAGAAAGCTGAAATGTTTTCTGAAGCGCATGTTGTTGGAACAGCTTTGAACAACTATTAACATGGAGACATGTTGGAGGTTAGAAGAGAGGATCACAAACTCATCTTCTTTCACTCATCTATGACCATTTAAGAGAGTATCTGGTACTCCACTGTTGAACAAATCTTCACTCCACATTTCCCCTCTTTTAGATTATAATCCCATATCATTTGCATATGGCTTTTTGTTACTACCCATGATAGTGAGTATAATATAGTAGCCCACCTCACCTTGGCTTGGTACCTTCCACTATAGTGGATTAAGATATTTTCCCTCAGTACTTGTTACTTTGAGCTCTAGTGCATATAGTATGCTGTTTTTACCTATCTTGGCTCAGTATCTTTCACTGTAGTGTATACGGTACATTATCCTTCCTGTTTTAGCCCAATACCTTTCATTATAGTAGATAAAGCATATTATCGCATATGGCTTTGCTTGGTACGTTCAGCTACAGTGAATAGAGTATATTATTCTACTTCATCTTTAGCTTGTTACCTTCTACTCTAATAGATACAGCGTATTACCCCATCTGTCTTTGTTTGAAACCTTCGTCTATAGTGAATATCATGTATTAACCCACTTCATCTTGGCTTGTTATATTCAACTATAACTATGTGCCTATCCACTCTGACTTAGTCATATGATTTTGCTTAATCAAGAGAATGTGGCCAGAAGTAGAAATGTATGCATTATTGACTAAGAAAAAAAATTCTCTGGGTCCTCGCTTGCATTCCTACTTTGGAGTAGAATGTTCCCAGAGTGCCTTTCCATCTGAGGAAAGTCTGAAAACCTGGGAGCAGAGTCAGTTCTAAACAGAAGCCTTGAGGCATGTCCAGCCATTTCCCAGCTTGGAACTGAGCCACTCCAACCCACCCACAGATCTATAGGTATAAAATTTAAATACTATTTGTTATAAGCCACTAACTTCTGGGATAGGCTGTTGACAACATTACTGAGGCAACAGCTGGAAAATACAGCTACTGCGAAGTCATTAAAAATTATGTTTTGAAGATTTTTTTTATTATTTGAGGCAAGTGTTATTATGTGGTGCGAGATGAAAATCAGGCTCTAATTATGTGATTATAAGATAATTTCCAAAAAAAAAAAGACATTTAGAACTGGAAGAAAAAGGACTAAAATTACTTACAATAATATTAAGATATATTTTACAGAGATATACATTGCCTCAAAAAAGAAAGAACAAGGCATGTAAATATGTTAATAATGACCGTTTATGGTTGGCATATTTATGTTGATTTTTAATTAATTTATCTTTGCCATTAAATAAATACTAGATTACTTTTGGTTATATTAATAAATTTCTCTACAGGCTACATTTTCTACTGTGAACATGCATTATTTTAACAATCATAAAAAAAATCAATGTTTGTTTTTTAAAATGAAGATCCATGCCCTATAATGTTGGCAATAACCCACTAATAATAACTCTTTATGAAGGTTCTCCCAATAGTGGTATGCACCCCTAACAAAGCTATAATGTAAAGATTGGTTTATTGAATTGCCTTTTATGAAGACAGAGTAATAGTCCTACCAAAGTCAAAATTCATTACATCAGTTGTTCCATCAGAACCCTCAGCAATGCTATTCTGTAGTTAAAGTAAACGGGAGAGGTCAAATATGTTATTCACATAGGAAATAAGTTAAATGTGTTTGAATAGATCATAGTCAAGATGAGATGGAAGGCTCAAGGACATATCTCTTTCCAATCATTCTACTACCATCCATTTCGATTTATATAAAGACAGCTCTGAAAATCCCACATTAGACAGAAAGTGACTCCCTTGTGGCTGCCAAGTCATTTCCTCACGTAGAAATTGCTAGACCTCCATAATGTGTTCTCCACATGGCTTTAACCCATCAGTTCCATTGTCATTTGTCCTCTTGTCTATAATGTTTCCTCATTTAACAGTTCAATAGGAAATAGCTTCCAGGTTATACAATATGTATATACAGGTCATGGGGTTCTGGTCTCTGCCTTTACTAGGTAATACTTAGCTAAATGACCACTAGGTACAAACCACTATGGTTTAGGTTAGTCCTCAGCCTCCTAGCAAGCCATTCTGAATAAACACACGCTAAGTTCATTAAAGTCTCATTCAAAGATAGGTATTTTTGGTGTATCAGGGAGAGAAAATGAATATAAACGAAAGGACTGTGTGAAGGTTTGTCACGGAGCAATGAAAAAGGAGGAATAAGGTAGAGGTGAGGAAAGAAAAGGGAAAATATGGGAGGCTGGGAAGATGAACTGAACAATAAGTAGGGCAAACAAAGGCTATCATCCATTAATCTCTTCACACCTTGGACATTCCTTGTTACCCTTAATAAGGGTAGAGATGCTGGTCCTGGATAGCAAAATGGCTTCTTCTATCTCTTACCTGGTCTGCCTACCCATCTGTTTCCTGTAAGTAAGATGCTATCTTTACTGAAGCCCCACAATGTTAAGTTCCTAGGCTAAGGTGTCTCGTTTAGGATTCTACTCTAGGCACATCCCCATTTCTGCCCACCTGAGAATTCTTTTTTTTGTTTGTTTGTTTGTTTGTTTCTTTTCTGTTTCTTTCATACATTTTTTTCCGTTTTCTTTTCATTAGATATTTTTAATTTATATTTCAACTGTCATTCTCTTTCCCAGTTTCCCAAACATAAGCCCCCTATCCCATTCCCCTCCCCTTCTTCTATAAAGGTGTTTCCCTTCCCACCCACTCCCGACATTCCCCTATACTGGGAATCCAGCCTTGGCAGGAACAAGAGCTTCTTCTTCCTTTGGTGCCCAACAAGGCCATCATCCTCAACTACATATGCTGCTAGAGCCATTCTAATATTATTATTAGAAAGGGGATCAGATATTTACCAGGCATTGGGGGTCTATGAATATATAGAAAAATAAACCAAAATATGAACTTGAGTAAAATTTAGGATTATGCCTATTAAATTGGACTTTCATTAATACTCTCATTATTTTTCTCCACGAACAAGACTGAACTCTTTTTCTGTCTTGGGCAGTAGGGATACATGTCTAATGGCTCATAGTCTAGAGAAGGCAGACAAGGAAAAGAAACCTTACACATATCCATGCTTATAAACAAACCACTATGAGTGTAACTATTCGTGTATGCACACATGTGTGTTATGTGTGGTTATAGATATGAATTAGTCTATGTTACAACCCCAAGTAGATTACAGTAGAGAGAAGTCTGCCTTTCTAGTATTTCTCTGCTCACCCAAATCCCATGTGTCCTTAGACTTTTTCTCTTGAGAACAGTATAGATAAGAGTATGTGCAACCCAGGAAACCAGGCACTGTACCTCACCTGGGCAGAATACTAGTGCTGGCCTGGATCAGAGAGGAGAGGTTGTGCTAATCCGAAGGTCAGAGCAAGGGAGAACTGGCCTTGCTACTTCTCTGCTGTGATGTGCTATGGGCACAGGGGTGATGGCTCCCAACCACCTGCAGCAGTTGGAAAAACTGACTCTGCATCATGAAAGTAGGTGAACTGGGCCTGCCCCCTGCCAGCTGCAGCACTGGGAGAGCTAGTGCTGCACCTCCTATGGAGAGTAAAGTGGAGCTGACCCTAGTGGATGGAATACAGTTGAGTCAGCTTCAAGGGCAAGAGCACAGGATAGCTGTCCCCACCACCCATGTGGCAATGAGGTGGCATGAGTGATGCACTCCTCCTCCCCGTTCCCAACTCTCCACCTATAGTAGTCAGAAGAGCTATCCCTGAGGTCATGCAAGCTCAAGAGCTGGCCCTGCCCCTCACTGGATGTATCTATCACTCAGGAGAGTGGGCCCTGTACCTTGCAACATAGTAGAGTTGGCCCAGATGATAAAGTCACTGGTGGGCCAGCCCTAAGGATGTGAGAGGAGGAGAGTTGTCCTAGCCCCTCATAGGCTGCAGCACTTAGGACAGTAGGGCCTGCACCTTGACGGGGCAGCACAGTGGACCTGGCTCTGGAAGCATGGAGGCTAGGGGCATGAGAACAGGAGAGATGAACCTGCCCCTTGCTGACAGTGGCATTGGGTAACCTAATAAGAACAGTACTGGAGAACTCACGCTGGTAATGCAGATAAGGGAGCACTGGTGGGTTGACCAGCTCAGCTACTATCCAGACTCAGATCCATGGTTCTAAATTGGCCCCATTCAAAATCTCTATCATCTGCAGAAGGTTAGAACACATGAAAGAACCAGTTCTGCCATCCTAAAGCTGTGGATCTTCATGACACGGAGCAACAACAGAATAGCAGGGAGGAGTCCTGGTGAAAATTTAATACTGATGGTGTCACAAAAGATAGAGATCTTGAACCAGACTCATTACAATGAACATTTGCAAGTAACAATGTTTGGACAGAGGAATATACTGTAGACCAAACTGTGACTTACTGCAGGTTAAGCAACCAGATGTTGTCTATGCTTTTTTGTTGTTGTTGTTTTGTTGTTTGTTTTTGCATGCATTTTATTTTAGGAGGAAGTTTGCAAGGACCATCACCACTTCTAACAGCTCTTTCTCCCTCCTTTAAAAACCCAATCAAAGAAACAGCCCTAAGCTGAGTGAAAAAGAATTAAATGAAAAGAGTACCTACTTTCTGTATCTCCTAACACAGTAACTATGGCAAGTTATTTAATCTTTCTCTTACTGGGTTTAATTGTCTAAATATAGATGATGCTATGAACTTTATAAGCTTGTTACAAAATGAACAAGAGAAACTACTACTCATGTATGAAATAGTTACAAAGGTACAGGCATTGTGCTAAGACTTTTATATAATTATCTTTGTTAAGCCTCACAAACACCTGAGAAACATTTCAAGAGAACAGAAAAATAAGGCTTAGAAGGGTTACTAGCACACTTGGAGCAAGTTGTCAATCAAATCTAGCTGTTTGCTTCTCACTTTGTACATCTCAAGTATCAAATTATACCCGGCCTACCACACACATTTAATCCATGTGAAGAGGTCTCTTTTAATATAATCTTAACTGTGAATTTCAGTTCATTTGATGCTTTTAGTACAGCCCTATACTCTCTACTCCAGGTTAGCATTTTATGGGTTCCCTTTTCTGTGGATATGACCAAGCACCTGCATTTTCAGCCTGTTTCTTTACATGTTTCTTTTCAAACAGATGAGTTGATAATATAAGACTTGGGTCATGAGATTCTCTAGGCCATAAGTTGCATCACTATCTCAAGGTCTCACTATCAGCTCACCAGGGAGACAAGCTGAAAGGCATAGCAAGCAAGAGGACCTTCTGACCCTGAGCTAGGATAGGCAGCTCTGGACCAGGATTCAAAAAATGCTGACCTAAGAGTTCTCCTGTGTCTATTTACTACCAAAGTGATGGCAAGCTATGTCACCTACTCTGACCCCAATGCTTCCCTTATAAATTGTGAGCACCAAAATAGCTGACTTTTTAAGCCCTTACCTAGTTAGATCAGCTCCAGCATCCTGTGATTCTACACTATCTGCTATTTGGCAAGACTAGGATTTCCTCTATCAGTGATATTCTGAGATGTCCCTACAGTCATATCAGTTTTGTTTCTAAAATATATAAGTTAACTATACTCAGTGTAGGACCACATTGATAAATAAGATGAGGCAGTAAATCGGTGACCTATTGTGGGACAAATACATGTTTTTAGGATAACAAATAAATAAATAAATGTGAATCAGACAGGAAACAGAAATCCACCATCCGTACATGTAATGTCTAACACTCAACCTCATTACTGCTCCAATAATGCTCTTCTATAGCTTAAACGGGTACAGCTTGCCTCCCAAAGGTCCCTAAACAAGAAGCTACTCTCTATTTGAGTGAACGCACGGCCCCCTCCTATATTCCCTGACTCTGTTTAGTGGCTACTGATTATTAAAGAACACCAAATTATAACAAGTAAATACTAGTTAAGGAAACCAGTGAAGCTTATCCAGAGAATAACTGGGAATTCCAGTGGAGAAACAATAGTTGTCTTTAATCATCTCTGAAGGTTGAACAGATCCTTAAATAAGGATTTAAAATTGATTGGTTCTACCATCCCTAGTGTTCATGTCAGAAAAAGCATCTGGATTCTGGAATACTTATTTTGGTTTGTCTTTTGTTGCTGTTCTTATTTTTGTTGTTGTCTTGAGACAAGTTATTGCTATATACATGAGGCTGAACTTGACCTTACTATTTATCCTTGGACTCCTAATCTTATCGCCTCAGCCTCCTGAGAAAGATGCTTGGAGATGTGTTCCATCATGCCAATCAATGAAGAAGCCAATGTTTATTCACAGAATACGTCTTAATATGGGTTCCAGAGCCTGAGTCAAGATCAATAAAAAGACATTAGAAAAACAGAGAACTTTCATACTTTTGTAAGTAAATATGCTTGCCCCTCAATGAAGAAGAAAAGAGAGGGGGTAGGAAATGGAGAGTAGAGACTTCAGTTTACATAATATGGTTATTTTTAATTTTTACCATAAATGGACACACTGCTTCATGAAGGGGCAAGCTCCCTCTTTACAAAGACAGGAAGACAGTACTGAACACAAAAATGCAGCCTCAGTTCTGAAAGAACCAGAACACACGCCTAACTGTCTTTGAGCTGGGTGGTCTTAATTCATTTATCCTTGGGCAAGTTCCTTTATCCTTGAGCCCAATTCCTCAGATACAAACTAATAATGAAAACAGCCTTACTCTTCTATGGCTATAAAACTATAGAATAATTATTACAACTAAATTGTAATAATTAAGCTGCCCATTTCAAGTCTTTATCACAGTTCCTAAAACATACCCATAACACATTTAGTTTTTTCCCAAGGGGAAGTTTATGGAACAGATATTGATTTAGGCTCCAAAACTTTAGAGGCCCTCATTTTCATATAAATATTCTTCTTCAACTCAGACAAAAGAGTTCAAGCTCCCAAACTCCAATCTCTTATACAGCTATCAAAATTGTCATATATTTTTCCTGTATTAGTCAGGGTTTCTTTTGCTGCAACCAAACTCCGTGACCAACGAGCAAGTTGGGGAGGAAAGGGTTTATTTGTTTTACTTTTCAATATTGTTGTTCATCATTGAAGGAAGTCAGGACACAGAGGACACAGAGAGGTGTTATTTACTGGCTTGGTCTCCATTAACTTGCTTGCTTGCTTTCATATAGAACCAAGGACCACCACCCTAGGGATCACATGACTCAAAATGGACTAGACCCTCCCTCATCAATCACTAATTAAGAAACTGCTTACAGCTAGATCTTCTGGCAGTAGTTTTTCAGTTGAGTTTTCCTCCTTTCAGATAACTCTAGTCTATGTGTCAAGTTGACAATATGAGGAGCCCTCACATTCTCCCTCAGTTGTTATTCACAACATAGTCTTGACTTTGTGGATTTCCCCCAGAAGTGATTCTGTCTTGCAGTGGCTACAATGCTGGCTTCTTGGGTGTGGGGGTGGGGTGGGGAGTAGCATTGGGAAAAGGAAAGCAGAGCCAGCTGGGTAAGGATTATGCCTTTGAGCATCACCCTGCCATCATGGGCATAGTGACATTAAGGATCAAACACTATCTTCAGACCCAGAAAGGATGTCTTAGGGGTGTAAAGAATTCAACTAAAGAAAAAAAATCAGAGCAGTTATCTTTCTTTTACAACATTGCTGATGGAGATAAAGAATGTGTCAGCCTTAGCTAGTGCCATGGAGCAACTATAAGAAAATAATATTCAAATACCAGCAGGCCACAGCAGGGAGCTTCAGACAAGGGGCCTGTGGAGAAGATTAAAATCTGAAAGGCCCAGAACTTACTTTCCCTGGGGGAATAAAGAAGGGGAGGATGCTAATCCTCCAGATTTCATAAGGTTTCTGATTTACTAGCCTCTTAGAAAGCTCTGCTGGGGATTGTCATTTTGATGGGAAGGCCTTGCTGTAAAGGTTAAACATGCTAAGAAGCATGAAATGATCTTCTCCAAGAAAGATGGCATCTACTTGCCAGGGAAATAGCTGTCCAACAGCTCGCACAAGGGGGTCTTTCAAGAGTCATTCATACCCAGGATTTTCAACCCTGACTCTCACATGCGTTTGTTACTCCAAAATACTCTCTGCTGGACTATGTTTCTCATTCGTGGAGTGCAAAAGAATGGGAGATGAAAAAGCAAAAGAAATATGTACACATCATCCCCTTCATGCGGCTTCTCTCTAAGTCAGTCGCCAATGTTTCAGATAAATATTCCAAGGAGAAAATTTCTGGAGACTAGTTGAATGGCACTATAATGCCACATTCTACTGCTCACTAAATAAGTCATGGAAAAACAAACGTATCTTCACAGAATAGTCACAGATACTGCTCATGCCTCAGACCACCCTACTCTAGGAGAATCAAAATGCAGATTTAGGGTGATTTTACTCAATCATTTGGGCCATTTAGCTCCTACCTGGAGGTCACAGGTCCTCATTGAAGCTGGGAGCAGCAGTGACTGTGGCAGATGTAACCACACTCTTGTCCTACTGATAAGATATATCATTTTGAAATCATTTAAACCCTATTGAGTTTTCTTTGGACCAACCCAGTTTTATGTTTGGGATTTGTGGTTTCTTAACCTTAAAGATTTCATGTCTATTCTTTTTTCCCCTTAGCTTCAGATTGGATTAAAACAGAATTCACAATAAAATAAAATAGAGGACGGTCTCATACATCAAAGGGAAAATATACACATGTGATTTATGCACAAGTGCATGCACAGCCCTTAGAATTACCATAAATAGTGGAAAGTACGGAGAGAACAGCATGGGAAGATACAGAAACAGACTTGCCACCCTACAGGAATTAATCTCTTGCTTACTCTTAAATCTGGATACTTCTGCAAGATGGCTAGAGACAAAGTTCCACAAATTTTCCTCCCATGTAAATACCAAAGCTACACTGAGCTTGCTATAATGGTAACAAACCCCTAACACTTGTCTATATGCCACCCTCAGGCTACTTGGAATGTGAAGTAAAGAACATCCCAGTGTCCTGTTGTGGTTGCCTCTTCCTGTTTTTAAGCTCTGGTCAATACCATATGCTGAAATAGAAAACTAGACCTCTGGAAGGTACTTTTAATATTTTCAATTTATTAAATTTCTGGTTCAGAGGGGGCCACACTGGGAACATGATGCACTTTATATAACAGAGGATCCCGGGAAGACAATTAAACAATCACTGTCCTTGTTTTAAGTGTTAACTATGAAAACTGAAGCACAGTGTGCTACCAAAGCAGATGTGTGAAAGAATCCTTGCTGTATCCCCTAATGGTAGCCTTCTCCTTAAGGAGAATGCCTTCTCTTTATTCCTCCCTAGATCTTTACTTATTCAAGACACCATGTGGAACAATGGGCTTTGGAAGCCACATCCTTCTTTTCATCCACTGCTGGCCACCATTCAGCTATGTGTAATCACCAAGTCCCATTGACATCGTTCCTTTGACCTCTGTTATGTATATGACCAGAATCAAGTTCTGCTCTTCCTTCCATAGTTAGATCTCTTATGCCCTTCAGTGCTAATGCAGTCTATTCCTGTGTGTATGGATCTGCTAGCTATTTGTATATTTCTCCCCACTCTGCTTGGAAGACTATTTCTCCATTCCCGGGAAGTAGATTTCTCTTATCTGCAACCAAACCTCAGCTCAATGCTGTCTGTGAACCACTCTCTGCATTTGAATACTACCTTTCTTGGACATCAGGCCATCATAATCTGTTTATGAAGAGAATCATAATCTACATCATATTAAACACGCTAGCTGGCACATAGAGCATACTCAGTACTTTGGAACGAATTGGACCTTAATTTCATCAACTAGAGAGTGGTAATAATAATAATACATCATCTGCAGAAAGGATATAAGTGTGAAATGGCCCAGTGTATATTAAGAAACTAACATAGAGCAGATGCATAATTTCTTTAAATGAAAAGTCATTCTTTTAACTTTCCTTTTCTTCCAAACTGGAGCCAAGAAGGATTTGTTGAACTGTGAAAGCAACCATGAAGCCAGTGGTGATAGAGCAGTCTGCAATGGTCCCCCTGTGTTTTGAACAAGTGCTGTGTTTTGAAGCACTTGTTCCTCATAATTCAACAGCATCTCGATTTATGGTACTATAATAGGCAGATGTCTGCTGGCAGTTAAGACACTTTTAGCAAGCACAATAGCAAAGGTACTGAGCTGGGATGTAAATAGCCATCATGTCCCTGCTTTGAGGACATTGCAGCCACTGTAGGTATAAGCGACTTTCATGTACTGCACCAAACCATTGTTCGGTCCTCATATTTCTCTGACTAGATGCAGATATAGGGGAGACTCTTTTAAAGATCACCAATGTCCCTACTTAGTCATTTTAGAATAACAAAACCATATATTCTCGATCTACTCTTTGGAACAAGAGGAACACAACAGGGTACCTCAGATCCCAACCAAAAAGAATAGGTCATTGTTTGTTCATGAACCATGATACATCTTCACAAGATCACATTATGTTGGTCATAGGGAAGAGACACTTGAAGAACTGAAGGATATACAAGAGGCTAAATGTGAGGCCTGTGCTGGATGTCACCAAAGAGTCATTAAATGCTATAGCAACTACACATAAACTAAAAGTGGGGTTTTGATTGATGTGAATGAACTACATAATTCAGGGGAAACCCACTTTTCAGATACACACAATTTTCTATCCATAGATCACAAATAATAAGCCAAAATTGAGATAGCCTTTTAACTCTGAAGAAAATTCCAAGCTATATTTATTAATCTATCAGTTAAATCTTTGATATCATAAACCTGAAGTACACTCCATATAACAAAACATTCATTTTTCTTGGGTAAATGCATTACAAAAGTAAAAATTCCATTGCATTTTTAATATAACTAAAGCCAACATCCTGACCAAGAGAAAGCTGCAGACTGTAAGAAACAGGGACTCAAAGTCCTGTTCTGTCCTTCATTCATTCACCTTTATCCCTCATTTTGGGAACAGAGGAGTCACTGCCAAGTTGATGACATTTGAGAATCACAGAGTGTTAGGGTTGAAGGGCCCGAAGAGAGCATGAAACCCAATTGCCAATTCTTATAGAACAGAGAGACCAGAAGATCCAAATAACTACCTCAAGGTCATCTATCTAAATAAAGGATCTGGATATCCCGGGAGGTAGAGAGCACAGTTACACTGCAGAAGCTCTCCTCAGTGCCATGGAGACAAGTGGAAACAACCTGTACAATTGTATCTGACCTTGGGAGTCCAGAGCTGCTGTTTCTTCCCACACTAGTGAGTTATTCCAACCAGAACAGGTGGTTAAGTGCTATGTTGTGTGGTCACATCTTACTTTGTAATTGCTATGTCTTTCTATTCCAACAATTACCTACCTGAACTACCACACTCTGCAGATGACATTAAAGTGCAAAGATATGTCCTCATCCTCTAAGTTACATTGTAAACTCATGGAGTACACAGAAGTGTGTCCTTTACAACTCTGTCTTTAGGACCTCATGGACCTAGTTTGACGTGGAAAGAATCTGGAGACCTGTTCACTAGATTGCTGCCCCAATGTTGGAGTTTAATAGCAAACATAGTTTTGTTTCTTACAGTTTTATAGAAACAAGACTTCTGAATCTAAAGTTACTAAATCTAAAGGAAGGAATGTGTGTTGAGTGTGCAGAGAATTTTGCTGCAATCCTGTTGTGGATTTTGTCTAATGCTTGTATTATGTTAATTGGGTTTCTAAAAGTGTACAACAATTTGCATGGCAGATGCTGAGGGTCCCTGTCCCCACTTGGTTCTGATTGGTAAATAAAGTTGTTAGTGGCCAATGATTGGGCAGAGGGACAGAGGCCGGACTTTAGGTTTCGCAGGCAAGGAGACTGAGAGAGAAAGGAGGATTTAGAATCACCAATTGGGAAAGGATAAGGTCTAGGCCTGAGAGGTGCAGGGGAGAGAGCATACCAATCATGTAAGAGTCAGGGAAGAGTGGACAAAGACCCTCCCCCTTGGGTCTAGGACAGCAAAGATGGAATATAGGTTTCAATAAGTAATAACTCGGGAGTATCTGAGGGGAGGTGTTAGTCACATAGACGTTTGGGAGTGGCCCAGCCATTGAACTATTTAGGACATACTAAAATAGAAGACTGTGTGTGTGTGTGTGTGTGTGTGTGTGTGTGTGTGTGTGTGTGTGTGTGTGTGTGTGTGTGCGTGTGTGTGTACGCACACGCGCGTGTGCCTTTCATTTGAAAACCCAGAACATGAGGGCAGGCAGTGAAGAATGTACCACCACTGCATCTGAGGCAATTTGAGTAGAGATTATTTGCCTACTGCAATACAATACTCTACAGATATCACAAAACAAATTTGGGTTCCTCGTTATCATGTTCTACTTGCTATCTAGTTATTTAAAGAAAATATCAGTGTTAAGTCCTGCCATGATAGCATTGCCAAAGAAAAGAAGTGGACAGATGGAAGATGCTTTCCTACGAAGACTACCAGGAATTGGTTCTTGGACAAAATGTAACAAAAATGCTCATGAACAATAATAATGCCATTCACTAAGATGGGAAAAACAAAAAGTAAAATCATTTTGATATGGGGAGGAAGGCATTCCTGTGTTAATGGTTATTCAATGATATTAGCATCTTAATTTTTAAAACTGAGATGCAAAGAAGAAAATGAGGATATAGAACTTTGGATTTCCTAGGCTTGATATCCAAATTTGAGCATCACTGGTACAAGGATGACCTTTGACACAGGAGCATCAAAGGAAGTGTGTAGATAGAGACCCAAACAGAGATCTAAAGTGCTAACTTAAAGCCACACAGCATGAACATATGTATAACACAGTGCTAGAGATTTTTGGCACATTGTATATTTGTTTTTCCTTACTGATCTTGGAATCTAGATTTTGGTATACATGAGGAGAAAAGGCTACTTAGTGTGTTATAGAAAGGAATGGAACAGGGGTGAGTAACCATAAATTCTAACTATTCATTACCTCTGATTTAGAGTAATAGCAACTTCTCTGGGCTTCTCCACCTTCCAAAATGCAGAATGAGGCTAAGATATGGAAGATATCACATGTAGTGTTTCCTCATTCTCATGACCTGCTCTCCTTAGGAGAAAAACCCTCAGTGAGAGAAAATGTGAAAGCACATTCATGTGGCAGCCTCTTTGCCTAACGATTAGACATGCCTCTTATCAACACACTCTCTTAACCTTAAGGAGTCAGGAAGATGGTTTGAGCTCAAACTTCTCCTCTTGAGGAGTCACTCTCACAGATAGATGTGGGTGATCTGGTGTGTCTACTCCAAGTACTGCCTAATTGGACAGAACAGATCACTCGGGACACAAACAACTACAACATCCTGAAATAGAGCTGTTATCGTTTTTGCAAAATTCAAACTCTGAATCCAAAAGTTCATAACCCAGAGGTCAGAGGATCTCAATCACAGTGACCTGGGCTCGCTAGAGATGCTCTGCTTTCTCCTCTCAGATCATCACTGATTGACACTTTTTCACATAATCATTCTGTGAAACTCCACTTCCTTGATACCATAGTTCTGGAGATTTCCCTCACAAAAAGCAACATCTTTAGGCAGTAAGTATAATATATTCATTTCATAGATAAAGAACTGAGACATAGATCGAGAACCTCTATGTCATCTTGCTAATTAGTAACAGAATCAACACAAGATTCAAGGTCTGTCTGACTCTAAAACACTCACAAGGTCATTTTGCCTCCAAGCAATGTACCATAGCTTATTTTCTTGACAGAAGTATGAACTTCCTTTCTAAATCAATTTTACATATATTTATATAAAGCTATTTAAAGACAAACATATAAGTACAATGGACTGAAATTTAGCTTGATGATCCACTAAGGAATTAAATTCTCAGATTTGCTCTACCAGGATACTCACCAACTGAACTAACAGGTTAGCCAGAATGGAAAAAAGACTGCGTTATGTTAATGAAGGTCAAGTATTCATAGCTTGCCAAGAGAAGAAATCTTGAGGACAGATTGACTGGTAATTGTGTGTTAGACATCATAGGTAAAAGAATGATGACTGAAGTTCATTCCCCAGAAACCACATGAGAAGGAGAGAAACAATTTTCACAAACTGTTCTCAGACTTCCATTTTCTTTCATATGCCTGAGCCCAGACATACACACAAACACTTCAAATAATCAATCTTTTAAAAAGATATTATAGGACTCATAGGAGAATAGGTGGTCTTCCAACATTTTAAGTCAGCCGATTATAATTAATTAGCCACTAAAAGCTTTTGTTTTTAGGTTCCAGAGATGGCTCCCCACCTTACTTTGTATAGGACACCATAGGGGCTAGCAATAAAAGTAATAATGGACACCACCATTTATATATTTTAGTATAGTGGTAAGCCTTGTAGAAAAAAATGCTAAATTAAGTATCAAGTCATCTTTCAGAAATTAGTATTTAGAGTTTCTTCTCTCTGCAGGAAAAGAAATGTTCTGTCAAGGTTAGAGGCAAAGGCGGTTGGTCCAATGTAACAAAATAGAAAGCCACTCAAGTAAATTTACCTTAGTTTCCACCCTTATATATTTCTTACTTCCCTTGCCTTATCCTTTTGGGGGATGGTGGTGGTGGGAGGGAGGACAACTTTGACACAGAGTTTGCCATTAGACCAACTTTACTAGGAAGGTTGGAAATTTTCATCTAGTGTCACTCCTGAGCCATGCCCATGTCTGAACTGAAGTCTTCACCTCTTACACTCACTTTCTGAATTTCATTCACACTGGTTCCTACTTATAGTAACATTCCTATTGTGAGATAATTGATCTAAGTGAGTCAAGGCACAGTTATTTTAGGCCCAGGGGCACAGCTTCTTGGGAATTTTCTTAGTCTTATTATGTTTGGTACAAATGACTAATTTTAGATATAACATTAGAACTTCTAGGAAAAAATAGAGGAAGGAGATGATAAAAATGCAAAGCAATAATTAGAGAGAGTTCAGTGATCGGGCTGATATTTGGGCACAAAGGGCAATAAGTCCTTAAGCTAAAGGGGCAAATGTTCCTGCACAAAGAGACCATGAAACACTTCCTTCACTGTTACTCTTCAGGCTCTGAACATCAGAAATGGAAAACAAATTCTTGTTAGAAAGAAGAATAAGAAAATCCAAGAAACTTTCAATCTCCTCCCATCCTCTATCAGTTCTACCATATAAGAGTGACTACTCCGCCTATTTGCTCTACAACTTTCCATATGCTATGCCCGTGTTCATAACACCTACCATCCATTAAACATGTCTGCCATTACCCTTTGCTTACTTTAGATGACTACATGTACTAATCCCCTGATCCAAAGCAGATACCGTGCCCGATACTTGCTTATTGATTTTATTGGCCATGGTATCTAGAAGGATTTAGGTCTCCAAGAAATAAATACAACTGAAGAAAAATACTCAAGAGTCTCCACTGAGGAAGCAGTTTCAGTGAGGAAAAACAATGTCATTGGGAAGCTCTATTATATTCAGTAACTGCGTGGTCCTCTCATTTTTCCAGTCCAATGATTCATTCTGAACATGGTGTCAGGAACAATACAGGGGCAAAAAACAATTAGTGGGGGAATAAAACAATCCATTGAACGGTCTGGGACTTGAGCGATATATAGATCAAATGTCTTACGTTTGCTAAGCTGCCTCTCATTTGGCCAGAATGGATGGCTCTTGGCTGCACTGTACCAAGAATAATTGTCCCTCATATATCCCCAATCAGCTGCCTTTTAATGACTAGTCAAAAATGACAATGTAAAAGATGCAGTGACTTTCACTGTACTTGGCCAATTTTGGACCAACTCCCATTGATTTGCCCTTGGAATAGGTGAGCTCATAAACACCTTGCACAGCTGGCTCCAGTCACTGCTTCCTGGTTCTAACACCTCAAGGCCTATGAGTTACAAGAGGAAGAGGTGAGATGTCTGTGGCAAACTTTTGTTCTTAGATTGCTTTTAAAGACAGTGTAATATCCTCAATACTTGACTTACAGAAAAATCAGTCTTTTCCATCCCGGAGATCAAATGACCTTTCCATCTCTCCAAACCAGCACCAGGGTAGGCTACCCTACAAAGACATTTGGAAAGAGTCCAGGCACTTGACAGACTTAGCAACCCCATGTGGCCTATTTCTATTCCAGATGGCTGCCTCCTCATCTTAGCTCATATTATGGTTGTTGCTGCTTTGGAAAGGCAGTAGATTTAAATTTAAATTTCAAAGCTACATGAAAGTGTTCCATTTCTCCTTCAGCCTAATATCCTCTGTCTTGTTTTTGGTATGACTGTAGGGAAAACTTGCAGTTTTCTTGAAATATGTGTTGCTGAAATATGGAGTGCATTTAGTACATATTAAGGATTGGTCTATAATTAGTTAATAATGTCAGTATCATCAAAGAAAAGATACTGAGAATCCAGGGGACCTAAGAAAGCTGTCTATTCTCTTGAAGTATCTTTTGGCCCTCACAGAAACACTCTTTGAAAACAACTGCTCAGCACTCTAGGCTTGTCCAGTCTTGATGATGTCTCTGCCATCATCATAGTTTCAATTTCCGGAGCTTCTGACTACCAGTGATCTGCAGCAATGAGGCCCTGCAGGTATGTCTTCAAGACATTCCCTCTCTCTCTCTCTCTCTCTGGCTCTCCGCATCCTTCTCTGTCCTCTAGCGGAATATATGTTGCTGTCTTCTTTTGCAAAAACCTGCCCTCCTTAGCCAAATGAATGATCAACCCCCAAAGGAAAAGAAGTATGTCTATTGCAGATTCTGTATCCTAGCCTCAAAGCTGCAGAACTGAAGTCCTCAAAAATGACTAATGGTGTAACGTGACCTTTCATACAAAGGAGATAATCCATAGGCAGCATACAATATCCTCCTAGATGTGGCTTGCAGCAAGAATCTTGTCTTAATGTTGTCTTTATTTTAACTCCTATATCTTCCTTTTTGCACACAGTGTAAGTCAGAATGCAAATGTAAAAGTGCTTAAGTTGTACATGGAGAGGAGACTCATAGTACTCTGCCTATCCTCTAGGGTCAGCTCTCTCACCTACAGAAAGCTTTTATGCCCCCATTCCATCCCAACTTTGTTTACAAGAAAACAAAGCATTTGACCTCTCTCTCCCACTGTGCAGATCTCACATCTGCCCCTTTGCACATACTGCACTTCTGGTTTAGATCCCACTCCTACCTATCACCCTTCTGCCGAACTAACACCCACTCCTGCTTATCTCTTCTCTATTTTACCACTTCTTTGGAGAAAGGCCATTTAAGCCTGTAGTACGCTGGCTTTCTTTGCTCCTCTGCACCTTCCCCTTGATGATGTTGATGCTAATAACTAACTGTAGAGCAATCACTAACATGTATTAAATGCTCTCCACATTCCAGGAACCCATTAACTCAATCACCATCAGCATCTGATGAGGTAAGTTCTTGGTTGCCTGTCTTTTACAAATGAGTGAATCAAGTCTCAGAGACGTTGTCTTGGAGAAGCTCATAGGACAATGTGAGGGCCCATATTTTCACCTCAACTGGCTCCAGGGATCATGTTCCTAACCACTCCATCACTCGGCCTCATATAAAACTCACTATATTTGTAAGTAGCTATTTAATCCCAACAAACAGTCAGGCATCCTCTCCATGACAAGAGAAACAAACATATTTGTCCAATGTTGCACTTCTGGAGATGAACCCAAGAATCAGACAGCAGAAAGCACTGAGGAGGTGTAACTAACTTCAAGGACTAAAGGCAACACGCAATTGGTTCTTTCTAGAAACTTCACTATTTATAGAGGGTATTTAAAGTGTAATGTGATCATGGGGTTGCTGATTATAAAACTCTCTTTTCTACCATCTAACTGACTAAACAAATTTAACCATTCACAACTAGAAAGGTCGAGTTTCAGTAACCACAGAACTCAACACTTGTTTGGAAGCAGAAAAATCACAGGATGAGCAAAGATGTCCCTTGGACCATGTATCACTCCACTCAGACCCAGAAATACCACGCACCTCTTTCACAGGTTCTACCCCAGTAGCCGGTGCCAGTGCAGTCGCAGATGAAGCGGTTCCAGCCGTCCTTGCACACCGCATTGTTCTTGCAGGGGTAGCTGTCACACTGCTTGGCGCTCATGCGTGAACAGGAGGACTTGACGCCTGCTGCATTCTGCATCTCCGCCAGCTGCCGGATGTTTTTGCTGCGCCCATCGATGAACAGGTCGCGGATGCAGCCCACATAACCGTAGTTGAGCATAGCAGTCCAGAGCTCCGTGGGGAGAATGAGGCCAGCCCGGTTCTCTGGCAGTCCGCCCAGGTACATGTCCCCCTCCAGGTCCAAGATTTCACTTTCCCCACTGGCGGTGAATGGTGTGCGCCTGCTGTTCACAGATATGGTACCTGGAATGGGAAACAGGCACAGTCTGAGTTAAGGATCTTCCTAAATTTCAGGTGAGACTCTGGAGCTGCTTAAACAAAAGTAGCCCCACAGGTGAGTGGGGACATCATCCTTTCCTTGTCAGGAGACACCATTTGCAATCAGAGAGAGAATGGTTACAAGCTGCTGGGTCATAAAGATTCAGAAAGAAACCGAGTGACTAAACCCAGTACATCTCCTCTCTCCAGAATCATATCCGCTGAGAGAAAAGATACAACATAGGGCACGAGGAGGTTAAATCCCAGCTCTGCCTACAGCCATCTTTATAGTCTTGCAGAGCAAATTTCACCTTTCATTTCTAAAGGGAAAAATAATTCTCAACTAACAGGTTGCTGTGACAATTAAAGGACTTCATATGTGTAGAGCACTGAGGGGAAGATGAAGACAGAAGGAGTCTGTATTGCCTATGATTTCTTCAGATGTTCGTGGGTCCCCAAAAGATTGTGTTTTCTTTATTCATGAATATGCTATAGATGGGGCATTTACTGCCCCCTCTGTCAACCAAAATTTTATGCACTGCCTTTGACTGCTTTTGTTTCTCTTTTTGGCCTGTGTACTTGTTTTGCTTTTAAGTACAAGCTCACAAAGTAGCCCTACCTGGCCTGGTACTTGCTATGAAAAGTAAACTGTGTTTGAACTTACAGTCCTTCTCCTGCCTTTGCTTCCTGAGTGCTGGAACTACAGGCAGAAGCCACAATGCATGGATGGAATATGTTGCTTCATGGGTTATTAAATGCACAAGGAACACTTTTCTTTCTCTAGTGTTAATTTCAGATACTGTGCTAGGCTTGTCCAGCAGTGTCTTCCTCCAACTGAGCTGATTTTGCTGAGCATAGAGGCAGAAAATCAACAGATCATCTAAGAATATTAGCTAATAGTAGCTGTTATAGAAAGAGCCAATGTGCCCTGAAAGCAGCTATAGGATGTGCTTTAAAGGGGGTATTCACTGAAGGTCTCTTCGTACGGAGAACAGTTAGGACAAAAAGTTGAAAATGACCCAGACTTGCAGAATACAAGGCAAAGTGCATGCTCAGCAGAGAGAATGGTGCTTATAAAGCCCTCAAGGGACTGTAAGTTCATTCACTGAGCAAAAATATCTATGGAACAAGCCTGACCACCCGAGTTTGTTACCTGCAACTCAGGTAAAGGTAGGAGAAAAGAACGAAAGTATCAACTTCACAAAATTATGCATGCCATA
This sequence comes from Rattus rattus, assembly GCF_011064425.1. NCBI lineage: Eukaryota > Metazoa > Chordata > Mammalia > Rodentia > Muridae > Rattus > Rattus rattus. The sequence goes on along the minus strand of NC_046160.1, from coordinate 102,510,705 downwards.
GAATACATACAATATTGTTAGTGTTATTTATTATTATTATTATTATTATTATTATTATTATTATTATTATTATCTCTGATTGCAGGAGGAGGTTTTCTTTTTCATAATTAGGCAAGCAAGTAGAGATCAGAAGAGATGGTCCAAAGACATAGATAAGTCCTGGGAGGGACAAAACTATTCTATTCCCTCAGCCAGTAAGCATAAAGTCCGAGGACTGAAGGAGGTTAAAGGCTATTGCATGTATGGTGTGCGTGCTCCACATAACAGCAGCAGAATGGACGGAATAGGAAGAACACAAAGGGCCCGTGGTGTATGGCTGTGGTAGATTAAGTCAGCAACCCTCCCATAACACTTTCTAGAAGCTGTCTCTTAGTCAAGTGGGCTTTGCCTGCTTAATTCTTAACATTTCAAAAACCTACATGACAAAAAGTAATATCCAGGTTACTATTTTAAGCATTTTAAATATTTAATTTTTTGGATTTATTTATTTTATATTTGAATTTCTGTGTATGCATGGTACCTAGTGCCTGAGGAGAAAGATTGTGAACCACCATGTGGATGCTGGGAATCAAACGGGGGTCCTCATCAGAGGCAATAGCTCAGTGGTAGAGCGCTTGCCTAGCAAGCGCATGGCCCTGGGTTCGGTCCCCAGCTCCGAAAAAAAAGAAAAGGAAAAAAAATAAATACCCTTAAGCCTGCAGAGTCATCTCTCCAGACCCTCATTTTATTTATTATGAAAATCCATATTATTATTATTATTATCATTATCATTATTATTATTTATATTAAAGTTGTCAGGGGAAGAGATTAGTAGGCCCTAGCGGGGCTGGAGAGAAATAGTGGGGGCATGAATAAAATTAAATGCATAGTATACATGTATGAGATAGTCAAAGAATAAACAACATTTTTATTTCAAAAAAAGGAAGAAGTTGAGATTTGTGGCTTCTCTTAAAGATTTCTTTAGCTCTTCAAACAGGGCTAAAGTGGTGATTAATGGGGTAGTTTTGCGGTTTGAATGGAAAACATCTGGCATATGCTCCATACAATTGTGTGTTTGAACTCTTGCTCCCCAGCTGATTCTGTGTTTGAAATCTTATGGAAGGTCTCTGGAGGAAGTTGGTGGTCCCTGGAGGTAGGCCTTGAGACTTGACAGTCTGACCCAACTGTCTCATTACTCCCTGCTTTCTGAGTGTGAATGCACTGTGAACGGCCAGTCTCTTGCTCCTACTACCATGCCTACTTTGTCTAATGTCATATCTTCCCTGTCACAATAGACTATCTCTGTAGAACTGTAAACCCAATAACTCTTTCTCCCTTAAAGTCAGGATATTTTATGGTAGCAATGGGAAAGAAACAAAGGAAAAGAAACATGTAGATTGCCAAGTATGGTCAGGGATCAGGACAAGAATCACTTTGGAATTTAGAACCTAGACTGTATCCCATAGAAAGCCTATGCTCTGGATGTATGGATGTAGACATTTTGAACATACATTTGGGTTTAAGACTCATTGTCTCCACTGAGGAATGCTCATAAAATGTTTACTGCTCCATCACTTAAGTCAGTTTTCTTCTGAAATACTCAAGAAAGAAGGCATGTTTGAGCGTGCTTCTTTTGCAAATAACTATTTTAGAAGAAATTGAAAGCTAACTGGAAAAAACTACCAGAAAAATATCCTCACAAACAAATGAAGTTTAATTGATCATACTGAAATGTAATGTTATATTACTTTCCTGGTCTCATTATTGTTTACTTAGGCTAAATATGAATATGATGTCTTTATGTATACTAGCGTTCCTGGAACACCAGCCAGTCACCACAAAGTCATACCAAGGTCATAGTTAGTTGCATGCAAAACATTGCAACCATAACACATCACCCACACATAGACAACAGCAGTGTTTTATAGACAATTCTGAGATGTTCTGGTGCTGCTCCAGTTGGCATTTTATTGATAAATTTAAAAAAGAGAGAAATTTCACCTCTAGAGAAAGTATGTTTTTGTGTTTCTAGCTTTTAAGAGAAAAAACGCACAAACTGTTCATTCTTGCTCAACAAGCACATTTAATTTTAAGCCTCTTGGTTCTGACCAGATTTCAGACAATCAATAGAGTATCCTACTGGGCAGTAAAACATCCAAGGCCACAATCTGCCACTGACTGCATTCTGCCTAGACCCCATCCAGATCTTCCTGAGGGCTGTATCACTCATCTCTGCCACCCTTCTAGCTGGGAAATGACACAGAAAAGCTGACATCCTATGGCAGCTCAGCCATTTTGAGTTTCCTCTTTGGATGGGGGGAACTTCTTGCTTTGCCATAGTGGTCAAGGGTACCTACACATAAAGATGCCCAGAGACGTAATTAATACAAATGAAGCTAAAGTCAGTCTTGGCTGTATGCTGCCCAGATGAAGAATCAGAAAATGAGCCTGAAATTCAGATGCTATACGTAGTCCTCTTTGGGGAAACACCCTTACTGATAACAAAGAATATGACCAGCATCGCCAGAGGGTCCTTCAAAAGGCAGCCAGACTGTTCAGGCATTCAAAAGCCCAGATTCTCTACTGCTGCTCCCCCTCCTCCCCTGCCCTCTTTTCGTTACTCTTCCAGAGTAGCTATGTACTGCCTGGGGCTACTTTGTTTGATCTGTGGCTACAGAAACAAACAAAGCCATTTAAACCAAATGTAAAAGGTTATGAAGAGGAATGGAGAGTTAGTGGGGCCTGTGCGTGCAAGAGTGAAATGTGGGCTTTCACACCAAAGGAAGCCTTTAAATCGAACATGACTTCAGGAAAAATCAATTTGCTGCTTCCTTTCTTGTTATAATTCCTCCCTGCAACATGACTCCTGCCAATTATTGAAGGGCTATCATTGTATAAACTCTGGCTTATCCCCACAGAGTAATCACAGAATGTAATGCCTGTGATGTCACAGTCAGTTTCCATGGTGATGAGAGAGAGAGAAGAGAAGAAAGGGCAAGGAGTGTCACATCCTGACAGTCCCTGTGGTCGGAATGGAAATGCACTTATCAGATCACTCATGGTACTAGGGTTTTAGAATGATCACTGAGAACATTGTGCAGAATGATACAGAAACTAAAAATTCTAGCCATCCATAATGGTATCTTGTTCATAAATATCACTTTATAACAACCATTAGAAATGATAGTGTGGAGACAGGTGAGCATGCAAGTGAATGTCGTCATAAATACATAAAGCCTGAAAGCTAACCAGGGATGTCTTAAGACCATTTTACCTGATCTGCCATCCCGCTGAATGTCCACGTGGTACCATTCCCCATCATTGGCTTTCTTCTGAGTGGCCTTCACTTTGATGGTGCCAGAGCCCATGTCAAGCAGCAAATACAGGTTGCCATCAAGAAGTTCCACAGCAAAGAAGTCAACTTTTGTGTTCTTTTGGCTCCGGACGTCTTTCCTTTCTTGGGGTTTCCCGTGAGTGAAGAGAATCAGGCCGTTGGGCTCAGTGGTGCGAAAGTCAAAGGAGATGGAACCCATACGTTTGGTGTTCCACTTGGGCAAGCTGATGTAAGCCTCTGGGGTCTCAAAGTTGATGGGGTCCAGAGTGGCCACGTTCTCACACTTGAACACAACTTCACCATAGATTTTCATCTTGGTGTCCCCAATCCGGGCCAAGCGAGACAGCTCCAGACGGATGTCATTATTCTTATAAACAACCTGTCAAAAGCCAAACAAAAGTGCCATATGAATCAGTCTTGCAAACGGTATCAATCCATCACTCACTGGGCATCCAGGAAAAGCATCCGAAGAGGCTTCAGGACATAATGGTCTGAAACAACATGTGAAACAAAAGGCTCATCCCAGAAAAGAAAAAGCTTCCCAAGAGATGGCTAGGGCATGTACAGTTTCAGAATGAGCCTCTATATTGCCACTGAGGGCCTTTTGTCTTTCTCCTTGGAGCCAGTTTCTGGATGTCAGAAAGCTACCAGTATGAATTTACAAGCAAAATTCAAGAGAGATTGATTTGTACAGGTGCAAAACACACTCATATTTAGTAAGGCATCCACGGTAAAAGGCCACAAACACCCTTAATGACCATCAGTAATAGATGGCACGCCTCTGTCAGGCCAAGCAATCCTGCCTTCAAAATTGCCTCAGGTTTTTATGCATCCTTCCAAGTCATTTTGTTAAGTGGAGTTAGGAGCAGGACAAAGTGATAATTATATTACCATTGTATGAAAATGGAGAGTCATAAATGCATAGGTTTGTATAAGCACAAAGTATCTTTAGAAAGAATTATGAACTATGAAATTGTCAGGAGGGTAGACTTATGGGATTCATATTCAGGACTGGGAGACTTACAGTTTCACAATACCCCTCTTGTTTTGTGTGATTATTCAAAACCATGTGGATGGATGACCTTAAAGAATGATTGACTAGGGCTGAGGAGATGGCTTACTGAGTAAAGTGCTTGGCACACAAGTATAAAAACCCACATCTGGCTCCAAGAACCCACATAAAGCTGAATGTGACCATGTGTTTCTGGAATCCCAGTGATTCTATGGTGGGATGAGAGGCAGAGGTAGGAGAAACCCTGAATTCCGTGAACTGAGTAACCTGCCATATAGGTAAACAAATACAATCTGAGTCTCAAATCACTTTAAGTTAAAGACAAACCCAAGATTGTTCTTTCACCTCCAACACATGCCAAGGCTTCATGCACACACATATAAACACATACAAAGTGGTTTGAATCATTGAGAGGAGTGCTGGTCCATTGAGAGGAGTGTGGGACTTTATTTTTATAATCACATTGAATATGACATTGATATCAAAACAAAGGCGGAGACCCTACTTTAGGCAGTTAAGGACATTTACTTATCTGATAATTTAAATTTGCCAAAAAAAGTTTATACCAGGGGCCAATTTACTCTATAAGGGGTATACCAGAGATCTCAGTCTCAGGCTTCTTCCCAAGGCGTGGTCCCCAGTCCATACTGCATGGCCATGGCCCCTGTCCCAAAAAGAGGTGGTGAGTGGGAAGGAAAAGTGAGACTATTGACAAAAAGGAGTCTGTTATGACTTTCCAAACTTAGAACAATCCAAAATGCCATAGGAATTAATCTAGATTTCCCCAAAATATTTAAAATATTTTACCTTTATTAATGCTTGTTTCTTTAACTTTGTATAACCTCTTCCCCCAATATACATCCTACCCCATTGTGGGTGTTCTTGTGTAGGTGTGTATGCACCAAACATGTAAATAGAGGGCAGAAGAGAATCACAGGTATCAATCCTCCCTTGCACCTCATTTGAAACAGGACCTCTTCTTTTTTTTGCTGTTTATCTGTTTCGAGAGATAATCCTGTCTCTGACTCTACCTTAGCATAGGTTCATGGGGATTACATATGTAGACCACTGTGTCCAGTTTTATGTAGGCTCTTGAAGGTCTGAATTCAGGTCTTCACACTTGCATAACAAAGATTTTATCCACTGACCCAGCACTCTAGCCCCAGAACTGAATTTTAGTGTAGTATTCCTGGATGATCTTTAGTGGTCCAATTTTTGGTGAACCACATCCATACAATAATATTAATTAAGGAACATCAAAGGGAAAGGGGACAAAAATAAGAATATGGAAAAGGCAGGCAACTTTGGCAAAGTAACATCTCTGTTTATTTCTAATCTATCAATGGGAGTTACAAAGAAAAGTGATTTGTGAGGAAGAAAAACTGAAGACACATAAAGCTCTTAAAGATGGCAGGCAGGAAGCATACAAAAGTCTCAACTATGTGTGGGGGTATTTGCGGGAGTTACTGTTAACCCTGTACCAGCCTTTGCACAGCCAGATCTAATTTGTACGTTCAGTAAAGCAATAAGACTTTGGAACCAAGATCGATCTCACCATCCATACTGTATCAGTGAGAGAATATTAATTGGGTGGGTCATGTCCATGCATTTTCTTTGTTCTGTAACATCCAACTACAGACCATTTCTCTCCTCTAAACTGACACCAAACAATAACCAAGCTATTGACTTTGAAAAATAATAGCCAGTGTGGTCCACAATTATGACAAAGTATTGGAAATTATTCACCTATTTTGTAACCTTGACTGTGGAGTGAACTATAGTCAATACCATTAAGAATAGTAATGGTTTTTAATACTTACTAGATACCTCATGGAAGACATTATATTAAAGGCTTATCTACCATCCCACCCAGATAAACACATATTTGGCAAACCTAGAATCATTCTTTCATTTTATAAACATAGAAAGTAGCTAAGAGACAGAACACTGGTAAGCATAGATCAGGACTCAGATCCTGTATCAGTTCCAGAAGTCACGCACAGAACTGCCCACATGTTTACTGGTATTGCCTGAGAAGCTCTTCATGAATGTTACAGAAAGTCATATGTGATCAGTTTCCCAGTTCTAAAGCTGCATTTCTTGTTTTAGTTCCACCAGACTGACCATAAACAAAGAAGAACACAGAGAATCCTCAGGAAGCTACTCAAACAAAATCATGAAAGAAATAATCAGAGTTTGACTAGTACCCCTTTTCTAACTCCCGACTATGTTGCCCTAGCGTGTGTGATCTCTGTATGGGAGCCCCACTTTGCCTTGGTCTGTTTCTGGATAAAATACCTTTGACTTTGCTCCCTTTAGAAGTCATTAGCAGGCAGCAATAACTCATCCAATATAAAAAGAGGAGGCTTGGCCCCCTGATCAATAATAGAGAGAGAAAGCTAAACCATCTGTCCTTACAGGGATCCAAGAAAGAAAGTAAAAAGACAAGGCCATTAAAATGAATATGAAGACCAACTCTTTGTGGGCAGTGTACATTGTTGACTCTAAGACTGATAAAGATAGGCAGAATGTAGATTTCTGAAGAAGTAATTGGTAAAAGCAGGGGCAGAAAGTGGTTTGTCTAGACTTCTGTCAAAGTTTCTTGGGAGGCAAGCTCTCTATCATGACCTTAAAATTGCTCGTGTGTGCAAAATTGCTGATGGTGAAAAGAGAGTCAACATCTTCCTTTGCTGACAGTTAAGGAAGCTTTCTAAACTCAATTTTATTCATCTCTTCAACCCACCCCTTCCCAATGATCACTTTGCATTTCCAGGTTAATGTCAAGAGGAAGTTAAAAGCCATCCATAGCAGAACACAGCAACTTCTCAACTGGCACAAAAATCTAGGGAAAAGCAATGCTATATCTTGATCTACAGCCGTGTTAGAACTCTACCAGAAAAAGTGGCCCCAAAGTAAAATTCTGTAGAATAGCTACTACTAAGAAGGTTTGGGAGGGCAATTGTATTGGACCTCTATGACACTCAACTGACCAGTTTCATTGCAGTCATCTGTCTCTTCACCTCTTATATATACTCTAAAGAGAACCATTCCATGGCTGGGCAGAAGAGTACTCAAGGTGAACCTTGAGCCTGTGCACTTGGGCATGAAATAGGAAGATCAGCCAGACCATTGCCCAAGGTGAATTAACATTGGTACTGTGTTCTCTGGAAATCTGCCTCTCACTTAAGCAAGTGTCCCAAACTGATAGATGGAACTAGACAGAACAAGTGGCATCAAGTGACAGAAAGCAGCCTTGTTGACAAGCTGTCATGGCAAGAAGCTATTAAAGACAAAGTAGAACTGGTACCCCATGGGGGAAGATGTCACACAGCCAAAGTGGCAGAGAATAAGAATGACAAGCTGATCTTACTATCCCACCCATGGATTAAAGACTGTTGTTTGGACTTATAACTCATGCTTAAGAGACCAGCTGGGAAAAGAGCTAAGAACAGAAGTTCAGAGTTAAGACAAATTCTCTTTGAACAGATGTGTTTATTTTCCTCTATGATCATGATATAGAGACATATCGATAAACTATGGTGTGGGAGCAATATAATAATAGTAGTTACAACATACGGAGGTCCTATAATATTCCAGGCTCTTTAATAAATATACTGCTATACACTGTTATATATCCTGTACACTAAACAGCAAGAAACACTGATATTATCCCAACCTCACCAACAAGTGCAGAGAAAGATAAATACTAGACCAAAACCATACAGCCAAGAAATGGCATAGCCAGGACTTGAACATCTAACTCATTGTACTGGGGCAAGGGTATGCTCCAGGAATAATAATTTTAGATTCTTTATTAGTTCATATCTATACATACATCAGAAATCCTTTTGTAGAATATAAAACTTTATCTTGAAACACAAAGCTCTTTGTACCTACCAGGATCCTTCTCAAGAAGGCTCTTATACTGTCCTGTCAAGATTACTTTGGAAACTTCTATGAGACAGGTGTTAGAGTTTATCTTTGTTCATGTGGTCTCATGGATTGCAACTTTTTTCTCTTTTCCAAGGTGTCTAAGTGGCAGCCCTTCCCAGGTCCCCTCTCTCAAATCATCCCACACCTTCCTACCTAAGTTGATCCTATCATTTGACAAATCCTAACTCTTATATTACCAGTAAATGATGTAGAGTTTTTTGCCCCACTGTATCATCTCCTTGCCTGGGTTGGGAAAGGAGACTAGTCAGCCTACACATCCTGAATTTATAACATCAAACTCTTCCATGATCCCTGGGTTGTAAGGTAAGTCCTTAAGAATTCTCCAAAGGTTCCCTCTCATTGAAGTATTTTCCTCTGTCTTCCCACTTCATCATATGCCATACTTAAATTCCTGGGATCATATTTATATAATATCTGTTATACATTCTGGACCTCTACTCCTCAAACAAGAAAACTGGAAGCAATGAAGTAATGCATGCCCAGATGGTACTTGGAACTATCTATGCTGTCAAATACTAGGAGGCTCAAACACTTGCTCTTTCTTTTATCGTGAATGTCAATCATCTTTAATTATTTGTGGGTCCACATATCGAACAGTCTTAGTAAGCCTACTTGGCCACTGAGCTCCACTGTGATGACTCAGGTATTTGAGGGTATTTGGAAATGAGGTCATCAGAGGTACTTTCTGCAAAGTAAGCATCAGGGTACCTTAAGCAGAGCAACACTAACTACAAATTCCATTGCAGTGTTTTTACTTTATATCCACATGTGAAGCCTCTACAAAATAATCTACCTCCATCCCAATATAGTCCTTAGAGAATAATAATGAAATGAGGGGGATTTTTTACTCTAGCTTTCAGAATGCTGAAGCTTTGATAAAATTTTGAACTAATTTTATTATTATGTGATACTCCTTAGAGTAAAGAGATAAATAAATGACTAAGAAGATCTGCAAAGGAATCTTGATCCCACAGGGGTCTCCACAGACTCACACAGGCTACTGCCTCAGACCCCTTTCCCTTCTGTGTCCTAGGAATTTGATTATTTTGATCAGATGTGATTTCTCCTTCCACCAAATGGCCTTCTCCTCATCTGTCACTTAAAACAGTTAGCTTTGTTACTATGAAATATGCTCAATCTGGTCTTTTCAATATACCTTAAATGCCTTCTGAAATACAGAAGGCTGGTATCTATCTGTAAATAAATAAAAACACACTTATACCTGCTAGGGTTGGACTAGACCTTAACTGTTTAGATGTCCAATAAATCCTTATACCTTTATTAACTTAGACACTGGACTCAAGTAGCAGTAAAGGGTCATCGTTAAAACATATGGACTAAGGAGTTCTGCTTAGTAGTGTTTAACCTTGATCTACCCATACCAACTATGTGTCATTAAATAAAGTATTTAACTGTAGTCAGCCTAGAGATAATGGATAATATAAATAGCAAGTCTCACTTCAAAGGATTCTAATGAATGCATGAGATAATATTACCCTATACGAAATGACTTAGCATATCTCCTGCCCCCTTGTAAGTACTCACTAAGTGTTATGTTCTGTGAAGTTATAAACTAAACAAACAAGAGAGTCTGTCTTGGCATGGAATTAGAAAGGAAAGATCTTCATCATGGGGTAAGTCTTAAATGTATTGTCAGCCCAAAATGGAGGTTTACAGCTAATGACTTGATTTAACAAGCTCTCAAATATTTATATACCCAATAAACTATTTATTAATCATATCATGTGATATTTATTATGCAACACAGGATAGATACACGGTAGCTACTCTCTCTCAAACACACTTATATTTGCAGAGATTTCGGACTGATTATCATTAACATTGTCTATCACACTGACCAAACTCCAACAGTGAAGTCCAAGAACAAATGTGGCAGCAGATGGTCCTCTTAGCTTTCAGAGTCAGAAGAACCCAATATTTGGCATGACCAGGACCACATCTGCAACTATGGTCATGCTAAGAGGGGTCAATAAACTCAATCTGCCTGCTGAGAGGCAGCTGACACAGAACCTGGGGCTCAATATCCCAAGTGCTACATAACTTACTGTCTGCTATTTGCAACTGCTACATCCCATAGTGCCTGCTATTTACATGCTTTAGATTTTGTTAACAGTGGTCAGGGTCTGCCAAATATTAAACTAATAAATGAAAACAAACTCCAGCATCATAAACAGGAAATGAAAATTGAGTTTCATCCCTTCAAGGCAGGATATACAGGGTAGGGGTGGGGAATCTCTGTTCTGAAGACCAAAATAATAGATCTAAAAGAGTACAACAAAACTTGAAAGCAGGAGAAGACTGTGACTAATAATTAATTTAAAAAAATGTTGTGTGATGTAGTAGCCTACGAATCAAATTAAACACAACAACAAACTAAGTCCTAGAAGGTCCACAGGTCTATATCCTGTGCTCTATGGTTACATCTGTGGAAGTTTGGCTAGGTAAAAATAAGAGGAACATAGGGAAAATTGCAGTAACAGACAATCTAATTTTGAATAGCAAAATTCTAAAATGTAAGACATTCTAAATAAGGTTATTCAGTCACAAGGCTCTGAATGCAGGGTAAGGGAAGGAGAAGAGAGGGGGAAGAGAGAGACACAGAAAAACAGAGACAGAGAGAGACAGATACACACATACATACAGAGAGAGAGAGATATTGAGAGAGAGAGAGAGATTGAGAGAGAGAGAGAGAGAGAGAGAGAGAGAGAGAGAGACAGAGACAGAGACAGAGACAGAGAATGCTATGCACCAGGCCTCATGGATCTATCCTCATAAACTGAAGGACTACAATGTCAGCCCAAGTGCATCCCTGTGAAGGTCAATACTACATGAGTTCCAGTTACATTTAGGCTGAAATGTTTATTTCCCTGACAGAGTCAAAGTAGCACATCTCTTTGATTCATGTTAGCAAATATGTTCTTCTATTTTCTACACTAAAGGAATGGTACTCATTAACTTATATTATTCTATTCTACTTTACCTTTCTTATTCAATCCAGAGGAAGCCTCAGATCTCTTATCAAGGAAATGCTCATGAAGTTAAGAGAAATTATTCTCTACCTTTATCATCTTCTAACACAAAATCCAACTTAAGATAAATTGTCTTCCCATATTGAATACTACAAAGAAAACAATCCAGTTACAGGTTTTACGTAACCATTAGATCTTTAGTTCTTGACCATGGAGGATGTATGGAAGCCGAAGAGCAATTATAACCAACAGGCTGAGGATGCTTAATGCAGACATATATTCAGAAGCAGAATTAGACTGAGATATATTTGTCTCTCTGATTGATGCTCAAGGATGTGTGATTAGAAATGACACAAATTAGATTTTCCCTGTGCTATCTAGGAACAACACTCTTAAGATCCTCATAACATGAAATTTATAAACAGAAGCAGTACATTCCTAATGAGGTCATCAATGATTTCCAGGAATTAGCAAATTCCTGGTCATACTAGAGAATCAGTACACATCCACTCTTGTGTATTCTGTTTTCCTATGCACTAAGAAAACCAGTAAACACTTCTACCTTCCCTTCTGCTTTTTAATATTTGACACAGGCCTGACTGGAGTGGAAGTTTCATGTCACGGAACAGAGAAAATAAGATCAGATGAGTAGGTGGTACCTGATTTTTAAAAGCTCTAAAAAAGCTTAAATTATATGGCAAATGATAAAAGAGGGACCTATTAGAGCATAAAGGAAGTCTTTAGCAGTTTGATTAGAAGGGTGACAAACTTGAAATAGTGGTTTCCGGTCTTACATGGAATATACTGTGTTATTTTTATTCTAAAGTCTAGAAATGGCTCCAATCACATAGTTTTTTTAAATAAAAACTTTCCAATGGCTTTTCACCAATTGCAGATTAAATGAAGTTTTTTAATCCTTATATAGAAGACCCTCCCTCCCTAGTTCCTACATCAGTGTCACCTCACAGAATTATGCATTTCCTCCTTATCCTAGAGATGGATCTTGCCTGGTTTTTCTTTGACCATATGAGTCATGGCTTAAGCAATCCTTCCTTGGGAACTTGGCCACTGGCAGTCCAGCTCCTTTCTTACTCCCCTCTCCAATGCTCCATGTCTCTCCTGGTGGTTTGACATCTTCCCAGACAAATTAAGCCATGCCTTTTCTTTTAATGTCTCCAAGTACTTGACATAAAATATGTAATATGCATGATAAAGTATCAGTATACCAAGAGAGCCAAAAACCAAGTGAGATCAAATAACTACTTACTAATACCTCCAAACTAGAGCACACTATAATCAAGAAAGAAATCCCTAGGTTTATTCTGCACAACAATAAGTGATGAGACTTTGGAGACCTAACAAATGACAAGCAGTAAAATGGCATTTAATGGGACCACTAAATATTTGTTGAGTTTTTCCTAGTGTACAGGCTGAGGAGATGTGCTATAAGGCTGACTATATGAAATCTCTGTGCTCCTGAGTGACCGTTATTATTATTTTATGTGCCTTGGCAGAACACTAATGAAAAAAGTACAAAGCACAATTGTAGATTCAATCAAGTTCTTCTAAGTTTGGCTGCTGTCCGCTCTGGAGTATACTAAAGTATCACTATAAACATCTATGGCATTGAAGAAGTCATCTGAGCCATGTGGATATCTTGAAATATTGCCTCAGAGCTATGATCTTCTGTATCCAGAGTCAAATAGCAGACATCAACCCCAGCAATGAAGCTTTTGGATTAACTACCAACTGCTGACTGGCCCTGGTTCAAGAGAAAAGAGGTAAATGACAATAGACATGGCATCCAGAATTTAGAGACAGTGTTATACGAAAAATTCTAAATGCCGAAGAGTAGAAGAACATTCTGGAAAAAGGTTCAATGAAACAGAGCCTTCAAAGAGTCTAGCATAGTTGACAAAACAAACAAACAAACAAACAAACAAACAAACAAACCAATAGTGGCATACCAGACAAGGGAGTGTTCTATGCAGCACAGAAGACAAGCTAGCTACTTCAGCACCATGGATAGCGACAGGTTTTGCAAAGATAGGGAAGGCCTGTGAAGGAAATTCCAGTAGTATTTTCCCAGTGCTGAGAAGCCAAGTCCATACATTGTGTTACACCCCTTTATTATATGAGCCTTATGTCTATTTAAGTACACACAGACCAGAGGTTTTCAGCTTTGTGGCTGAGAAACATCCAAAGTGGGCCTGTCTGTCAAAAGCAATTACAAACTATTTCTTATCGGGCCTGCTAAGCAGTTCTGCCTAATGAGCATCCTAATCAGATGCCTTTTCAAAGTGGTCCGAGGAGGCCACACTATAATCAGCATAAGATGTGGGGAAGGTGGTGGGAAAATAGGGCATGCTAGCAGGTAGCCGATAACAGATTTCTCTCTAATCAGGTGCACAAGACAAAAAGAAAAAAAAAGTTGACAGGATAGACAGAAATACTAAGGCTGAGGTTTGTTTGTTTGGCTGGTTGGTTGGTTGGTTTTGTTTTTTCTGAGAACATTTCTTTGCTCTTCATTAATTTTACACTAAAGAGACATTTGACAGCAACACCCTCGCCACGTGCCTTACTTATGAGTTTCAAGATGGCAATCGATTATTTTTAATTTTTAAAATTTAAATTCTTTTCATTCAATATTTTGATTACCACAACTCCTCCTAGATACTTGCCAGCTCCTCCCCACGCAGCTGTATGTTCTTTCTCAGAAGGAAGAAATGAAGGAGGAAGAGAAACAGAGAGGTGTTGACAGAGAAACCAAGGTGGTGATCTTAGCCTGAACTCACCTATGACTTTATATTACATTTCCTAAATCTGCAGAGAACTTGATAGCCACTAGATGTCCCTTATGCTATGCATAACCTACCTAAAATCAATTTCACTACCTGTTACACAAATTACATAAAAAGACATGTTTCCAAGCCTTAACTCTCAAGTACCTACTATAATTCCTACAGATATTCTCTCCTTGGCCTTGTTTACTCAACTCCCCCTACAATATTTCAAAAGCAATTTAAGACATGCTAGAATACACTGGTTAGATTAAAAATCTTCATAGTTATATAAAACAGGTAGAAACACTGGACAAGTCATTGAATAGGAATATTTGAAAAAGTATTTTTTTTAAAGCTAGGATACCTAAAAAGCTTCAAAATGTATCATTGCTTTCAAAATTCAACAATGGTTTTTACACAGATAGAGATTCCATAGTTCAATTTAAATTCAGATTTTTTTGCATACCCTAGAAGCTTCAAATTTTAGAGTCAATGCAGCCAAGGGACAGCAAATCATTAATTTCACATGTCAAGTCTGAGTAATTAAGAGTGGTTGCCTAGGAAATGAGAAGAAAATACTTATACTGAGATCAATAGGCAATACCTGTTACAAGAGTTGGAGGTGTATTTTCTGAACCTGAATTAACCTACTAGCTCTATCCAGGGTCCTGAGTATAGGGTGGCTATTGGTGGGGCAAGGGGTTAGTAGCTAGCCTGAACAGAGAGCTTGCTTCTCAGTTAGCTGTTAGTGTTTTACATACAGTAAGTTGTTTAAACCTGGTTGGAAAAATAATTAACCAAAGGCAACACAATAATGTTGATAAGACGTGAGGGCACTATGAAAAGTCACTGACTAACTTGGAACTTTCCAAATTGATCTGGGATAAAGGATCACTAAATTTAATCATCATAATTTAAAGGCATGTAAAATATAGTTTATATCACATATTCTCAAATCAAACTATCTACATTCACCTTGTTGCCCTGTAATGTAGGCAAGCTGTTTAAATGTCTGTCTCTCCATTTGTTCAACTTTGAAGTAGGACAATGTATACTTACGTAAAAGGTTGTTGTAAAGATTTAGCTGACATTCATTCATAGACTAACTGCTGATACATCATCAGAGTCAGTGACTACTATCTTCATTTTACAGAGAGAGAATATAGAAACTGATAATGCTACATATATGTCCAAGATTATACCACCAGTAGATCATGGAGTCAGAGTGGAAATGAAGGTAAGTCTCACTTCATAGTCTGTTACTGAACAATTACTAGTATCCTACAACATAAAATACATTGAAGTTTCTTAAAGATTCCTCCTTTGGATAGTGAATTTAAAATAAGGAGCTACTAGAAAAAGTAATCCTTGCTTCTACTGTCAAGTCAGACATGTTTAAAATCAAGTTATTATGAATTAAGCACACTCAGGAGCATCTGTCAGGGACGAAGAGTCGCCCACTTCCTTCATGAGTTGTAAGAGAGATGGAAAAGACAGCAAGTGTCTACTTCCTAATTTCAAACATAAAAGTAATTTTTAAAAATTATGAAATGCCTTTTCTGACCTAATATGGCAGCCTATGCAGGCCCACAGGACTGATATCATCTTATTTCCCTTGGGAAAGACCACCTAGATATAGACCCTTTGTGACTTTTCTGATGGAACAGATGGCCAGGGCTACTGTTGGACACAGAAGAGTGAGTACCTGGCCAGCTGAGCACACCTGCTTACCCCGACCTGGACTGTTGTCCACTCATGACAGCCAGCTGGTAGAAACTGACTGCCACCAATTCCTTGTCCAGAACTCAGACAGGCTCTTCCTGTTACTCATCAGCTCCTCAGTCAGGATAATTAATGGTTTGTTTTCATAATGAGTGCTGGGAATATTGCCATACACATCTGTTCAGGGGTATTTGGGTGACCTAAATCAGACATTTCCTGACAGTAGCCTCTGGCTTCTTTCAAATGAACCATCACTTCATTTACTTATGGGGCATGTTTATTAAAAAAAATTTAGATCAAATACTTCAAGTTTGCAAGAGGAAAGACATCTGCCTTTCAAAATATCTGAATGATGATCCCCAAAGATGTCAGACTATATATTATCGCTGAATCAGTTAGTGTTCTCTTATTTAAAAGAAAAAAAGTCTTTGTAGATGTGATTGAGTTCAGATGAGTCTGGAATTCTCCAAATGGATCCTAACTGCATCATCTTTTAAGAGGAAGGCAAAGATGAACTATATGCTACACACAGAAAGAAAGAAGACAATCTGAAGATACTGGTCACAGATTGAAGGAGTGCAGTCATAAGCCTAGGGATGTCAGTAGGTACCAGAAATGGGATGATGCAAAGCACTGATTTAAACTTGAAGAGAGTTGTAATTCTGGGATAACTCTAATTTTAGCAGAGTGAAAGTGACATTCGACTTCAAAACAGAGATAAAATGAATACATTACTATATTTTAAAACACCCAAACTCGGCACCAGTGGAAGGGAAAGCCCTTGGTCTTGCCAAGGTTGGACCCCCCCAGTGCAGGGGAATATGGGGGAGGGCAGGCAATAAAGGGGATGTATAGGGGGAATACCTGTATGGGGGAGGGGGAGGAGGGAATGGGGGCTTATGGAGAGGAAACCAGGAAGGGGAATAACCTTTGAAATGTAAGTAAAGAAATATATAATAAAAAAAATTTAAAAAACACCCAAACTCTGGCAATTTGTTTTATAAACCATATTTAATTAATTTACTTTTGTCTATTCATTCCCCTACCCCTTGCTAGAGTTTGACTTGAAGTAAATTCCCAGAGCATGACCTATTTCCTTTGGTGCTTGCTCTCCATGAAAGGCTTGGGTTGGCAGAGGAAGAACTAAGTTAGAATAGAAAATGCTTTCTTGCTTGATCTAGCTATATTAATATCAGTAATTCGTGCTTTGGTTGAAACTAGTCTTTGAAATGTAAATCATCACAAAAATACAGCTGCCTGGTTTTGGCTCCTCAATGGTATGAAGTATAATCTCATGTAGTTCACAGATCATGCCCAACTTTCACAACATTTCATAACGAAGTTCATCAAAGCAACAATTAATCACATGAGCTGTACAAAACATGAATTATATACATTTCATCATACTGAAGGTTGTCTAATAGAAGTGATATAATGTTTTCCTGGGATATTCCTTAGCAGACAGATGTAAGCCCTTGTTCAGTTACTTATTGACCAACTAGTACACACAAAGTACCATGCTAGGGAACTGTGGAGCAGGGAAAGAACAATAACCAGCTTTTGTTTATGGACAAAAAAATCTGATCCTCTGAGAGGCAGGTGACAAATGTATTTCTTCAGTTATTTATTCAGTCGTTATCTCTTCAGTGTTGCAGTCTTGGAAATGAAATAATGAAAACCATACAACAAGAAAGCTTCAGCCACAAGAATCGTAAAACTTTTAAAATTAGTTACTTGCAAGAATTTTTTTTTTAGGAGTTTCTACCAACCTGAGCCTTTCATGAATAGCAAGCATCAAAGAAATGGGCCATGCTCTGGGGATTTACTCCAAGTCAAGCTTCCTCAAAACAAGGCTAAGCATTCTAATTCAGGATGTGAAAGGGGACAAGGAGCGGTCACAGAGTGCTCTCCATGGCATAGCGTCAAGAGGTTGGTAAACAGTGAAATAAGAGAACAAAAGAAATAGCATGAACAATAAAAAGAGCTGAATGAGAAGTCTTAGCACAGTCTTAGTCTTGGATTTAGGGGAAATGATCATAGACAAAAACCTAGGTAAGACCTTACAATGCCTATGGATACCCAACTAAGAAAGTCTAACTTATACTCAAGGCACTGGGGAGCCACACAGGTAGGACAGTGAAGAGATCAGATTACCTGATATAAATGACTATCCCAGTGGTGACAGAGGAAAAGAATTACAAGGAAGCAAGTAGAAAAGGAGGCAGAAAAACACATGTAAACAACAGCCATGTGACAAAATAAGGGGCCACATGTCTAAGAAGTGTTGTAGAGGAATCATTGCTTACCTGGGAAGAATACATGGGAATACATCTTACTAGGCAAGATATCCATGAAGAAAATGAAAACCAGATGATAACCTGACCAAATGGACTGGGAGTAGGAGAGATCATAATCCTAAACACAGAGCTGAACATTAAGGACACCCAGCAGGAATTTGAGCAGAAAGAAAAGTGAAGAAAAATTCTCTAAAGGTCTATAGAGCACCTGTGCACAAGGCATTACAAAAGCAACACCCAAGTAAAAGAAAGCAATACAAAGTCTGTAGTATTCGCAGTGAGAACAGAGAACAGGGCAACATTCTAAAATTTTTTCCAGAGGTAAAGCTAACATGGCTTGCTGATTTGTTGAATGCGCTCCGATTGCTGTGATGTTCCCATGTGTTAACATTACCAGTTCTGTATCGAGTCCTGATGACTATAGTTAGTTGGGGCCTAGAACTCTGCAATATGCATTATGTTTAAACTTTCCTAATCACTGCAACCATCTGATTTTACAGGAGAGAAAATGGAGACCTGTCCAAACTGGCAAGATTTTTAATTGATCACATGCGTGTAGTACACTCTAGAGGGCCTTGGGCACTGCAGCTGGTTTTGCACTGCAGTTACTCTGCGTAGAAATCTGAAAACAAGATGTCTTCAACCACTTGCCTTCATGTTTCATGAGGGAAGGTTTCCAGCTTAGAGTTCTTACAATCTCAAGCAAAATGTCACTACAAAATCTAGGTTGATGTACATTTGGCTCAATACCACCCTATTTAAGGCATGACCTTGGAATCCAAGTCACCACCTAGAAATCCTTGTACTGTATAATTGGGACAAAACAGAGCCAAGGTAACAGAGACATATCCTGAGAGGAACACAAAACCTACTCTTGCCTTGACCCCTGGAGTTTAAGAATTTATATTAGACAGACATGGAGATAGACACTTTTGAAAATATCATTATTTCAAAATAATAGTACATTTTGAAACTACATTCAAAATGTAGTATCTGCTGAAATTACCCATCAACTTACAATTAAAGTCAATTTGAAGAACCTCAAGACGAACTTGTCTAGAAGCACAACCATCAATTCCCTCCTAAATTTACTTCTTGTGATGCTTACTCAAGTTCAAATATTTATATTTGTATGTAACACACCCTTGTCCATTTCCTTCAGATTCAATCTGCTGCCATTCCCATTGGATTCCATATCCAACATCTTTCTAATTCATTTTCTCTACTCTATTACTTCTGACACATCTATTTCTACCTGCATTATATTTATTTATCAACTTAACTTCAAGAGAAAGCTCACCAAATACTAAGCAGTGTAACTGTAACATGGCCTCTGACTTCATGGAGTTTACATTGTAGTGGAGATATTAAACAGGCAAGCACATGTGGACAGTGGTGTAGGGAGAAATATATATATATATATATATATATATATATATAAAACAATTCAGAAATTAGGTCAACACAATTCAGAAATTAGGAGTCTGGATCACAGTGATTAGTAAAGTGCAGCTTCTTAATGATTTCTTAAATTGAACTTCAGTGTCCGTGATTTTTAATGTGTTGCACACACACTATTGTAGATGTGATTGCATTAAATAGTATTCATAAGTAGATTGGCTAAACTGGGAGAAGGGAAGGAATAGGAGATGAAAGGAATAGAACTCACTGGAGTAGAGTATAAGAAAAGAGGTAGGAAACAAATTAAGAGGACATGGTTTGATGCAGAAAAATATGGTGAACTAAGATAGTGGCAAGAAGGAAGAGAGACACAGATTGTCCACATACCATAGGGACAAAAGAGACTTGAAAGAAAGATGTGAAGGAAAGAAGAGAGAAATAAAAAGTATCTCTGGGTATCATAGGTAAGAGGTTAGATAACAAGTCACTTGTTAAAAAAATGCCTAGTGAATGTAAGAGATGGTGAAGAGGGGAGAAAGTAAAGGACCAACTGGAAAATGAAGAGAGAGGAGGAAAGAAAAAGGAGAAAGAGGAGAGAGAAAGAAAGAGAGCATCCTGTATAAGAGGAGTCAGAAGTTTCATAAGACCACATGATTCCTGATAACAAGGAGGATGGAGAGCATTCTTATTCCATTTAATAGAGAAACAGACCTTATTTCTCTATACACACATACCTAGGCCATTCATGAATATGCACTTTTTGTAGCCAATTAATCTAAACGGAAAGACATTTCTGCCAAATAACAGCATAATGTATCTGTGGTCTCAGTATCATTTGTTTTCCTGACATTTCTGTTCTCTGATATTTTACCCAGATTGAACTTAAAGAGCTCAAGAAAAGAATCTGGACCATCTATGAGGCAAGCATTTGTTTAAGTATCGATGGGTCAGAGAGAAGGTTTTTAGGTAAAAGTACCTGCAGCCAAGCCTGAAGCTCCAGATCACACCTGGTAGAAGTGAATCAATTCCCAAAAGTTATTCTTTCACCTCTACATTCCAAACACTTGCAGTAATAAACAAACGAGCAAATAAGAAATGTAATAAAAATAAAGGGCATTTATCATATTACACAAAGTGATGTAAACAATAAACTTGAAGGCATTTTCTGTGGGGAGAAATTGTGACAATGAGCTCTAAGTGAATTATTAAAATTTCAAAATGCTCTATTTGCTGTCATAATTTATTGACAGAGTCATGTTATGTGGCCCAGGCAGTTTTGGAACTCTCAACACTCTTGCCACAGCTTTCTAGTTGCTGAGATTACAGATGTCTGAATTTTACCTAGACTGAAATAATCACTTTATTGAAGCTTTGTGGCAAGGATCACTTTGATCATGATGATGGTACATGATTATGACCATAAAAGACAAAGAGAGACTGAAGATTGAAAAGGAGGAGTATAATACCATATTTCTACCATTTAGAACTTTTAAACATTGAGAGAACATAGCAAGCAATAGAATAGCAACAAACCATCAACCACATTGACCTGAAGGTTACAAAATTATTATCCTGAGTGTTCCACAGTTCTTAAATACAGACTATGTATTCAAAGACTACAGCAATAATTACTGCAAATGGAGTTGAGAATACAGGTCATATGCTATGTATTTGTAATAACACAGAACCTAAAGAAACGCCTCATGCAAAGATGCCAGCATTCTCCCCAATTCTATAACACATAAGGTCCTCAATCTATCTTTCAAGTAAGTTGTCAAGTCATTATTTCATTAAGGGATGCCGTGTAAGGCTCAGTCTTGACATCTCCATTTTCCTTATTCTATTCATCGATTAGAAACTACCTACATGTTAGGTCTAAGTTGGCTCCATACAGAAAATTAAGACAGCTCTCATTTTCTCTCTATGCCCCTATTCATGCCTTCAGATAATACCTGAATGTTTTTTATCTCAATATCTTTTAATAAACTGAAGTACTTCAGAGGATAAAATATTCCTGCATGGAATCCTTCTACCTTCTGACCTCTTATCTTCTTGGAGTCATGTTCCTTCTTACCATGGTGGTGAAAGTCTAACTTGCTTCCCTTGATTTTTTCTTTCGATATTTTTTGAATTCAGCAATCACCAACTCCCGAATCATATGCATTTTCTGGTCCTTTAACTTTCTGTCAAGTAAGCTTCAACTCCCTGCAACTCAGCTCTCTAAAATTGCTTTGCACTATCTCTTACTTTCTTATCATATCTTATTACGTTTCCTTTCCTAACAGCATTTGCACCAGTATTTATAAATTTTATTTATTTTCTTGCTCTTTTTTTCCACCTACTGAAATGAAAGCAGAGACTTACATTGTTATTGTTATCATCTAGTGTTTTATATCTAGGCTCTGGAGAAAAAAATAGTCTACAAACTAGAAGAAAACAAGAGTCGTGCAAAGCTTCACAAAATCTATAGATTCACTCCCACTAGAAGCAAGAATTCTGTTGAAAAATCAGAGTCCATGGAGGGTTTTTAAAACATTTGGATCTTTGAGTTTGTTAACTTCTTTGGCTCACAGGCTTGTATCCTAAGGCATATACAAACTCTTTCTCCTCTCCCTTACCCTCTCCCACTTCCTCTTCCTCTCTTCTCTCTTCTCTCTCCTCCCTCCTCTCTCCTCTCTCCTTCACCCTCTCCCTCTCTCCTCCCTCCTCTCTCCTCTCACCCTCTCATTCTCACTCCTCTCTCTTCTGTCCTCTCTCCTCTCTCTTCCTCTCTCCTCTCTCCTCTTTCCTCTCCCTCTCTTCTCTTGACTCTCTTCTCTTGACTCTCTCTCTCTCCCTCTCTTCTCTTGACTCTCTTCTCTTGACTCTCTCTCTCCCTCTCTTCTTCCCTCCCTTTTTCTCTCCCTGCCTCCTCTCTGTCTCTGTACTAAGCTAACAAAAAAGTAGATGTTACCAATTGGGTTTCTCAGCATGGGATGACCTCTTTGGGGCGATCACAATTTCCTCACACTTCCTCTCTCTGCCTTCCCAAACCATGCCATTCAAGTCCCACTCTTTTCCAGTGCTTTATACTTCCATTACTGTAGAGGATTCATGGACATTTCCATTTCCATTCATGAATGGATGCTTTTGGGCAGAGCCCTGGAATTCCTGAGAAGTCTAAATTAAGTCTTTTATTCCCAAAGAGAACTGTGAACATATCCCAGAAAAAATTAAAACATTGAAAAATAAGAGCTTGTACAGGTGCCAAGTGAAGGTACTCACCACACCACAGTATAGCCACTCATTAAGTAAATATATTTGCAAATCATGCCAGAGAAGAAAAATAAATTATTTAATCAATGAAAATTTACTGAGTGAACACAGTGTGCCAGGCATTGCTTCACAGCAGACACAGCGAGATCTTTTTCACACGAGTTTTAATGTCTAAGTGGATGGGGTTTATGAAGAAGGTAATTTATCATCATGTCAGAGAGTGGTGCACAAAGCAAAAGGAAAGAATGCCCTGGAAGAGGCAGGGACTTGTTCCTATTTTTGTCTGGTAGGGCAGCAAGACTTGTGAGGCTCAGCTGTACCTCTGAAAAACATAGAAAACAGGAGGGACAAGGATTTTGGTTGGGGATACTCTTAGGTAGACAGAGGATAAGAACTGTGTATTCAACGACTGCCAAAAGGGGGCAGATATTGCTGGACAAGGTGAGGCTAAAATAGGACATGAAAGCACAGAACTGACAAGGGCAGATCCTGCTAACAAAGTCTTATAGACATCTACTAAGGTCCTGAACTCTAGGATCAGAATGAAATAGAAATCCATTAGATGACCTTGAGTAATGAAACACACATGTTCCTTTGTCATTTCATCACAATCAACATGCGACTTTTGAGGAACTACAACTATTGCGAACCCAGAGAAAATAGGAATAGGGGAAGGATTTAGAGGGTTGTTATAACATTGAGTGAGAGACAATATAGGCATAGATCTGGGGGTCACAGCCCACAGCCTTTCTTCCTGTGCTGGAAATTTAGTGGCTCCTGTTCTGTGATCCTAAGCCAGCAAAGTCACGTTGTTAAAATGCTTCACAAACTGTGTATGCATCCTTCACTGCTCTGTTTTCCTGAAGAGACTGGAGTTCTTCTGGCATAAAATAGATGTTACAGATGCTCTTTCACCTCTGCCTTTACCCATTAGATGTTTGAGAGAGGGGAGAAAATGTCAAATCTGCATTATTGAAAGTATAACCTAAGATGGATAACTTCTTTTTTTTTAAAGAATATTTTTATTTACATTTAAAATGTTATTCCCTTTCCCAGTTTCCCTTCCATAAGTCCCCTTCCCCTTCCCTGCTTCCTCTTCTGCTATGAGGGTGTTCCCCCTCCCCAGCCACACCCCCTTTCCCACCTCCCCATCCTGACATTCCCCTATGGTGGGAGGGTCCAGCCTTGGCAGGACCAAGGGCTGCTCTTCCCACTGGTGGCCAACAAGGCCATCCTTTGCTACATATGCACCTGGAGCCATGGGTCGGTCCATGTGTACTCTTTGGGCAGTGGTTTAGTCCTTGGGAGGTCTGGTTGGTTGGTATTGCTGTTCTTATGGGGTTGCAATCCCCTTCAGCTCCTTCAATCCTTTCTCTAAATCCTCCAATGGGAACCACGCTCTCAGTTCAGTTGTTTGCTGCTAGCATTCACCTCTGTATTTGTCATGCTCTGGCTGAGCCTCTCAGGAGACAGCTATGTAAGGCTCCCGCCAGCATGCACTTCTTGGCATCAGCAATATTGTCTTAGTTTGGTGGCTGTATGTATATGCATTGGATTCCCAGGTAGGGCAGGCTCTGAATAGCCATTCCTTCAGTCTCTGCTCCAAACTTTGTCTCCATATCTTATCCAATGAATATTTTTGTTTCCCCTTCTAAGAAGGACTGAAGTATCCACACTTTGGTCATCCTTCTTCTTAAGCTTCATGTAGTCTGTGGATTGTATCTTAGGTAATTCAAGCTTTGGGGCTAAGATCCACTTATCAGTGAGTGCATACCATGTGTGTTTTTCTATGATTGGGTTACCTTAGTCAAGATGATATTTTCTAGTTCCATCCATTTGCCTATGAATTTTATGAAGTCATTGTTCTTGATAGCTGAGTAGCACTCCATTGTGTAAATATAGCACATTTTTTTGTATCCACTGCTCTGTTGAAGGACATCTGGGTTCTTTCCAGCTTCTGGCTATTATAAATAAGGCTGCTAAGAACATAGTGGTGCATGTGTCTTTGTTATATGGTGGAGCATCATTTGGGTATACGTCCAGGAGTGGTATGGCTGGGTCCTCAGGTAGTACAATATCCAATTTTCTGAGGAACCTCCAGACTGATTTCCAGACTGGTTGTACCAGCTTGCAATCCCACCAACAATGGAGGAGTGTTCCTCTTTCTCCACATCCTTGCAGTATCTGCTGTCACCTGAGTTTTTGATCTTAGCCGTTCTGACTGGTGTGAGGTGGAATCTCAGGGTTGTTTTGATTTACATTTCCCTGATTACTAAGGATGTTGAGCATTTCTTTAGGTACTTCTCAACCATTCAATATTCTTCAGCTGAGAATCCTTTCTTTAGCCCTGTACCCCATTTTTAATAGGGTTATTTGGCTCTCTGAAGTCTAACTTCTTGAGTTCTCTGTATATATTGAATGTTAGCCCTGTATAGGATGGAGAATTGGTAAAGATCTTTTCCCAATCTGTTGGTTGCTGTTTTGTCCTAATAACAGTGTCCTTTGCCTTACAGAAGCTTTGCAATTTTATGAGGTGCCATTTTTTGATTCTTGATCTTAGAGCATAAGCCATTGGTATTTTGTTTAGGAAATTTTCACCAGTGCCCATGTGTTCAAGACTCTTACCCACTTTTTCTTCTATTATTTTGAGTGTATCTTGTTTCATGTGGAGATCCTTGATCCACTTGGACTTAAACTTTGTACAGAGTGGTAAGAATGGATCGATTTGCATTCTTCTACATGCTTACCTCCAGTTGAACCAGGACCATTTGTTGAAAATGCTGTTTTTCCCCCCACTGGATAGTTTTAGCTCCTTTGTCAAAGATCAAGTAACCAAAGGTGTGTGGGTTCTTTTCTGGGTCTTCAGTTGTATTCCGTTGATCTACCTGCCTGTCTCTGTACTAATACCATACAGTTTTATCACTATTGCTCTGTAATACTGCTTGAGGTCAGGGATGATGATTTGCCCAGAAGTTCTTTTATTGTTGAGTATAGTTTTTGCTATCCTGGGATTTTGTTATTCCAAATGAATTTGCCAATTGCTCTTTGAAACTCTATGAAGAATTGATGGCCATTTTTACTATTATCATTCATGCCAATTCATGAGCATTGGAAGTCTTTCCATCTCCTGAGATCTTCTTCAATTTCTTTCTTCAGAAACTTGAAGTTCTTGTCATACAGACCTTTCACTTGCTTGGTTAGAGTCACACCAAGGAATGTTATGTTATTTGTGACTGTTGTGAAGGGTGTCATTTCCCTAATTTCTTTCTCAGCCTATTTATCCTTTGAATAGAGAAAGGCTACTGATTTTTTTGAGTTAATTTTATACCCAGCGACTTTGATGGATAACTTAGTAGCAGATGACATTGTACAGTGAAACTCTGTTTTCCTTGTATGTAACTTAGACAAATCCCACATTCTACTTTTAAGGGAAGAAAATTTCTACTAATCACCAAATCTTTTCCCGCTATTCCAAATGAGCTCCCCTTCATACCTCATGGAAAGGTGTGTTTCGAGAAACATGAAAGGGTCAACAATAGTAATTTAGTGCTTACAAGACTCCTGGGATTTGGAGGCATAACTATGTAAAAGCCTTCTTCTGAGTCAATTAGACTATATGAACTCTTTTTTTATACCACAGGTGCAAATTTTAGAAAAAATGATCTCCACGTGGTTTGGGATGTAGTGCACCTCCACCCTGGAGGCCTACACACAACCCAGACCTAGACCATGCTTTGACATTTGCTTAAGATTCATGGGCCCTGCCTGTTAAATCCTGGCTTCTCTCCAGGAATTTCCAACTCTAAGATCAAGAAGGTTAAAAAAGTGAAGGGAGGGCCCCAAGAAAGACACAGGTTTTTATCAGAGCTTAAGTGCCAGATAATTAAGATGAGAACAAGAGATGGAAGGTCATTCAACATCTGATGTTAACACCTGCACTCTTATTCTTATTTGGTTTATAAATCTATGTAGGAGGATAAAAATTTTATTCAATTGACAAAACTATAGTCCCACTCTTGAGAACTCTCTGGGGACTCTAGCCTTAGATGGAGAGCTACTGACAATTGACAACTGGAGAGAGAGTGATAATCAGTCTTCTCTAGAGACAGGATTCCTAATTGATTATCCAACACCAAGTGATTTTTTCTGATTGTATTGATATATAGAAAGGTTAGAAGTAGGATTAAAAATTACATAATATGGTACACATTTATGAAAACTTTTAACATAAAAATATTTATGTAAGTACTACTGGCATGACTATGATACCCTTTAAATTTGTATAAGGAAGTCATTAATATATGGATTATTAATATTAAGCAAGAGAAAGAATCAGAAACTTGAATATACATTAACTAAAAAGCTAATAATGACAAAGGTTTCTGAGAAACAAAAAGCCCCAAAGTGAGACACTTGGATAAGAAACTTTTATGGATCTGAAGACAATTCTTTTTTCTGATATCCACAATTATTCATTATTTAATTCCAAACTATCTTAACTGCACATTTACACTCTCCCCTCTCCTAGAACATATCCATTCACATTGAAATGGTCCATCTATAGATTCTCTCTCCACCTACGTGAATTCCAACCACTTGTTTGTGTTTATTTATTATTATTTACATATATTCCCTTAAAATATAAGTAATATATTGTTTTGGGAATCTGGGGCACTTTGTTGTAGAATAAAGATAGTTCATTTTGATATCCCCATATACTATATGTAATGTCCTTGAAATTGACAAAGTTTCTCTTCCCACAATTTCTTAATTCAAATGGCATTAAGCAGATTACAAACTAATTGAGGTAAGTCTCTGAGTGTCAGAGGTATGGCCTAGATCATCCACATTTCCGTTGTGAAAGATCCAACATGAATATAGAATCTTAACACTTTTTAGTGCTTACTCTAAAAAAGTAAAAAAGTAACAGATAAAATGGAATTTATCTGTACATCTAATTTATCATAGTATGTCTAACATGTATTATTTCAACATATAACAGGCATAAGAAATTTTATGAGTTTTTTTCTTAACCTTTTTTTCTTAAATATCTAGAGTCAGTATAACTCTACTCATAGCTGGCCTCATTTCAAAGTAGACATATTTCAAGTGACGAGTAACCAGATGGAGCTTACAGGTACTCTACTGTATGACAAATGACTTATAGAATTGTTTCCTCTGCAGTCACTTTATATGTTAGTATTTGAATATACTACTAAATTAAACATGAAGTTTTGATAGTTTGTAGAATAGTTTCTTAATTTTCAGTAATCTTTGATAGACACCTGTAGCAGGGAGGAACTGCAGGAATGATTATGGATACAGTTGCAGCAACCAGATTGTGGGTTTTAACTCCAGCTTTTCCTCCTTAAACAAGCTGCATGTGCTTTGATTTCCTCTCCTCCCACTGACAGCATCTTATCTGTTGCTTGGAGTTTGCCTAAAGATTAAGTAAGTTCATACAAATTAGCACTTAGGACCTTGTGTAGCTCAATTACTTAATAACAGTAGTGCTTAATCACTATCATCTAGAATGAGAGAGAATTAAAATTCTGTGGTTGCGAGTCCAAAGATGAAACCATAATTCAGAAAATTCCAGAATGATTTGGACAGCTGACATCCTAAAGTCAGGGCTCAAGTACTTCAATGACTCTTGAGATGGCCTGCAAGGCCCTTATATGTCTTTATTGGGCAAACATATGCCCACTGCACTGACGCCCTCCACCCCCGGTTCACCCCATTCACAGGTCAAAATTTACAGAGAATAGAAAACCAGTTCCAATTGGTTTTTCCCTCACTTCCCCACACTAGAATGCTCTACAGCACAGTATGAAGAGTAGATTTTAATGATGTAATATAGACCCACAATGTGACTTTTACCTATTGTTTTATTATGTATTGTTTTCAACACTTCTACTTCCTTCAATGCCATTATCAATGATCTCCTCAGTATGATTTTTCAAGCTGAACTATCTCACTTATTTTGAAGACTGGAAATGTAGGGACGGCTTTGCTTTAAAGAGATCCAAATAGACCACAATTCCAAATCTAGCATATTTTCCATTCCCTGTCAGCTGGTATTTGTGCCTATGTGAAAATGGAGTATTCTGGAACATCATAATGCTGGACATAAATAAATCTATTCAGAAGGTCTGCACTTGAATGCTGATTCCCATCAAGATGAGGATATAGCCTTATTCTGCTATGCATGGGCCAACCAACAACAGATACCAGTATTCAGAAACATTCCTTTAAATATACAACTATGGACTGTGTCAAGGCTTTCAAAACATGAAAATAAACCCTGCTCACGTAAGTAGCACCACAGTAAAACTGAGCTCTCTAGAGTGATTTTGAAGAAGTCAAATCCCCCAAAATGAATTCTTTCTCTTATTACTGTGAAGTGGTACCGATTCCAAATGAAAGAAATAATATGTCTCTTCCCCATGTAGCTATGGTTCTGATAATAATTTTATCCCAGTGTAATTAACTCAGAAATTAAAAAGGTGTTTATGGTTTCTTCTTGCCAATCCACAGTCCATTTGAAATCCCAGGGTACAACTTAAGGTCGTTTTCTAAGATAGTGAACAAGCTGGATGAGGAGACACAGCAGTCATCTCAGGCTGGCATAAGGGCAAGGAGATCCTCAAAATATGACTTATATTGGAAAAATAACTTCATGGTCATTTTAAAGGAGAGGAAAATGGGCAAGACACAGGTGGGGAAAGAGTTTCTGCAAGTTAATGGTTGTACTTTATTTTCCTCACTTCTGTAGTAACTACACTGATAAAAGAAACTTAGCGGAGAAAAGATTTATTTGATTCACTTGAAGTAATGTGTAACCTCCATGGCCTAAGTACAGAAAGAATAAATGAATGTATACTGTGTTTACATTAATTTCTTCTTTTAAAAATACAGTTCAGGACCCAGGCCTAAAGAGTAGTGCCACTCACAGTAGATGAGTCTTCCTGCCTTGATTAATGTGAACAAGACAGTTTTCCACAGAGGCCAGCATGATGTAGATCATCTCTTATTGAGATTCTCTTTCAAGTTGATTCAAGATTGTGTCAAATTGACAATTCAAACCAGCCATTGCCATTCCATCTTTTATCAACTTAACATGCCAACATATCATCTGAGCCATAACTTTTTATCCCTAAACCCTAAAGTCTTATATTTATCTCATAATGTAAAACACTGACCAACATTAAAAATCCTCATGGTCTTTAAATATTCTCATACTTGGGCTGAAGATGTTTCAGCAGTTAAGAACATGTACTGCTCTCACGGAAGTCATAGTTTTGGTTTCTAGTAGGGTAGCTCACTATTGCCTGATACTTCAGCTGTAAGAAATCTATTATCCACCCTCTTCCAGACTCTATGTACACCTAAGTCCATGTGTACATTGCCTCCAACACACACATACACACACACACACACACACACACATGCACGCACACACACACACTTATTCAAACTTAACTTTAAAATAATAAAAGTAATTTCATAAAATGAGTTCATATAAAACAGAAGCAAATTGTATACTTCCAAATACAATGTCACAAAATAAACATTTTCATGTCAAGAAAGAAGACTATGGACATAACCAAATGAATAATCACACTTAACAAAATCAAAATTTCAGCAGGTCTAAATCCAAATGTGGTATTTCTATGCCCCATATCTGGGACTTATAACGCAATAAACTGGCTCGGAAGGACTTCAGTATCCCCTTCCTTTTCTATGCTACCTACAGAGCCAGAGGTTCTCTCTTAGGGTTAAACCAGCTCCATTTTGCATATAAAGTTCTCCGTTCTGGATATCCAATCATCCTGCCTTCTACAAAATTCTGGGGAGTCCCCATTGCAACTGAGACTTCATCCAAGAGACTCTGACACTGCTACAAAGATGCTGACCTCAGCTGCTTTTCCTGCTTACCTCTGTCTTGCATTCCCCATGCCTTCACAACTAAGACCTTGACTATGATTCTCTTTTGCTGCTACAGTGTAGCCTGGAACCCTGAGAATGCAGCTGAATCAGCTTGTGCTCATCCTAAAGAAACTTTCCTATTGTTCTGGTGCTACACAGCAGGCTTCTCTCCCAGCAGTGCCAATCACTATCAATTAATGTTGATTCTTCAGCACCAATGTATATCATTCTGCCTTGAATTTTCTCTGTCAAACGAACCAGTCTAATATTGTTACATTCAGCACCTAAGTTCTCAGAATACAAGCAAAGTGTCAAAATGAACTGCAGTCAAAATCATGGTCAATGTGTCACACTATGTAGTTCCTAGTACAGTTCTTGATAGAGTCCTGGTTCCCCCTCTTAAACCTCATGAGCTAGATTTTGACTATCTGCATTTCTTATCAGTAGTCTTCTCTGCCCATGCCCAGAAGTAGGACCTATTAACCTCTGACCATAGCATCCATTGTTTAGGCCAGCTCAATCCAAACTCTCCTTGGTTCCTCCCATGAAACAAATTTAAAAGCCACATTGTCGTGTTTGTCATAACAATGGTTCCATGCCCCGGAATCAAGTTCTGTCTTAGTTTCATGTCTATCACTATGATAAAACACCATGACAAGGACAACTTAGAGGAGAAAGGATTTGTTTTTCAGAGTTCCAGTTCATCATGGCAGCAATGGGGATATAGCAAGAACTCACTCAAAGCAGCTAGTCACCTTCATAGTCAAGAAAGAGCAGAATAAGTGCATGCGTACTTAGGCTTCCCTCATTTCTCCTTTTTAAAACACAGTCTAGGATCAAAGAGTAGGGAATGGTGCCTCCCACATTGGATGGGTCTTCTCACATCAAGTAATGTGACCAGGAAAATGCCACAGACATATCCACAGTCCAAACTGATCTACACAATCCCTCACTGAGACTCTCATTCCAGATAACTCTAGGTTATGCCAAGTTGACAATTATAATCACCACCAGATTGATGGAAAAAAAAAACTACCACATTTATAGGTATTGTAAATCAAAATTTCATATTTTATAAAAAGAAGCCAACTAGTATCCTTAGCTAAATCTCTTATTTGCCTTCTGGTTCATGTTCTATTACCAGATACATTAAAATGTTGTTTATTTAAAATAACAAATATGCTATTTTTTGTTCATATATCTTAGTTTGCTGCTTTTAATGAAATATTCTTTATTATCTCCTCCCTCTGGCAAAATCAGAAGCAAATTTTGAAGTCTGGATCCTTCAAATCCTCTGTAAATAAAATATCTTGATCCTAATCCTTAGATGATAAAAAATTTAAACTGTGTATGAAATAAAAACAAACATTTAGGAAAGTGCCCAGATTGGAAATCAAAGGCTGCAATAATTTTCCAAGGAGCCATTCACATGTATACAACATCGATACCAAGAAACTGGAACAGCTCTGGCACCCTAGAAGCTGGTCTTGTCCTCGTTCTCCTATTCAATTTTAACAATTAGATTTATCCCATTTCAAATGTTATATGAAAAAATATTCCATGTATTCTTTAATACGTTGTTCGTGAAATTTAGCTACAATTTTGTATTCAGTTCATTCATTCATTTTAACGTCTTATGACATTCTGATTTTTGACTGTAACAAAATCTATTTACGCTGTTGCTCATGGCCATTTGGGTCTTTCAGTTTGAGATTATTTTGAGCAGTGGGTTTAGGAATATATTTGTATACACAGGATGATGTGCATATGTATGCATCTCTGTTGCCACATTTCCTAGGAGTAGAATCACAGAATGTACCAGTTGTCAGCTTCACTAGTTGTCAGAATATTTTCCAAAATACATGTATCAGTTTTCACACAACTCACTTGCCAATCCAAGCATATTCAAGTTTCTGTCATCCTCTACAATACTTTATTCTTGTCAGGATTTTCTATGTGGCCTTGGGCTACTTGTATGCAGTGGTATACATTACGTTTTAAATTATTTATCTATCTCTTGACTAATACCCATTTAGATATACTCACTTGTTTTGCTCAACCTATTTAAATCTCTTGGTTAATAAAAACAATACTAAAACTTTCTATTTGATTTTAGAAATTTTAAATATTTAATTATATATAATTCGTGTATATACCTTTCTTTAAATATATTATTCAAATATAATATATTTAATTACATATAATTATTTTATATATAATAGTTGTATGAATTCCAGATCACAGACTATTATGGATTTTATCTATACAAATATCTTCTTCACCCGACAACTTCTGTCTTATTCTGTTGATAGTGTCTTTTAGCATGATTAAGCATAATATAGTTTTAAGATTTTAGTACTTTTGCATTCCCAGTTTAAGAATTTTTGCCCAAAAAGACATTCATCTCTTATTTTATTTTAAATGTTATATTGTTTGACCTATATATTCAGATGTATAGCATACATAGGCTTGGGCCATATGCATATCAGAGGCAGAAATCAATAATCCTTTTTAACTAGAACTTTAGAGAAT
This sequence comes from Rattus rattus, assembly GCF_011064425.1. Lineage (NCBI taxonomy): Eukaryota > Metazoa > Chordata > Mammalia > Rodentia > Muridae > Rattus > Rattus rattus. Next base: position 102,477,517 of record NC_046160.1, on the reverse strand, counting down.
TTCATATGTGAGTACTCTATTTGCATCATTTCCATTCTTCTCTCTCTTTTCCACCTCCTTCTATGCCTCCCTCTCAGACTCATTTCCTCTTCTTCTACACTTACAGTTTTTCATTTTTGTTTTAGTATCGCTCATATGTATATGTTGAGGGCTGACCATTTGATATTTTATACCCTATAGGCAATGTCTCTGTAGAAAACTGATTCCCCTCTATCAGCCTATAGCTCATCATCAAGGGTGGAGCTCTGTAAAATTTCCTCCATCTTCCTTGGTACATTGCAGTTGTACCACAGATCATTATGTTGTTATTGGCATGTCAATTGTTACTATACATGGGTTGTTCAGGAATCAATTCATGGTGAAGCATGGGTGAATCATGATTGTCATGTCTAGATGATGCTACTTTACATGTGGCATTCTGCTTCTCTGGCTCTTATAATATATTTTCTTCCTTCTCCTCTTCACCCGCATTGTCTCCTCCTCCTCCTCTTCCTCTCCTCCTCCTTCTCTACTCCTTCCTCCTCCTCCTTCATCATCTTCTCTTCTACTCTTCCTCTCCTCCTCTTCTTCCTCCTCCTCTTCTCTTTCTCCTCTTCTCCTCTTCTTCTTTTCTTCTCCTCCCCTTCCTTCATCATCTTCTCTTCTCCTCCTACTCTTCAACTCCTCTTCTTCCTCTTCCTCTTCTCTTTCTCCTCTTTTCCTCTTCTTCTTTTCTTCTTCTCCTCCTACTCCTTTGCCTGCTCCTCCTCCTTTTTTTGCCCGCCATAATGTTCTCAGAGCCTTAGGCATAATGGTTATGTTACAGATGTACTAATTGGGGCAGGACATCCCAGAGTCACTTATTTTCTGTATCTTAACCAGTTATGAGTCTCTGTATTCTTCAATAAGTTGCTTCTTGGATGAGTGATGATACTTATATGTAAATTTTATTTTTCTTTATAGATAACAACAATTCCATATGTATATGTATATGTATATGTATATGTATATGTATATGTATATGTATATGTATATGTATATGTATATGTATATGTATATGTATATGTATATGTATATGTATATGTATATGTATATGTATATGTATATGTATATGTATATGTATATGTATATGTATATGTATATGTATATGTATATGTATATGTATATGTATATTTTACTTTTTGGGTGAAAAATAAACTTATTGTTTGTGAACCTATCTATGCTTTAACAGCTCAGCCATCTTTCCAGCCCCAGTTGACGAAAATTCCAAAGGAAGAACAATAACAATTCTACCAGATTAAAAAAAACATATGATCAGAAGAAAAACAAATGTAAAGCAACCAGGTAAAACACATGACATTTCCTGTAAACTTACACAGGTAAGAAAGTCCACAGACTCAAAGGCATAGCTGGATTATAATTAGTAGCAAAACCACCAAGTATCCAGCATTTCATGCTAGTCTCTGATAGCTTGAGAACATAATTGAAAGAAATTTTGGTCTTTCTTCCAAACCAATCACATCTAAGATTAGTATCCTAACTTCATAGTGTCTTCAGCATCTATCTCTACAGAAGTACCTATGTCCTGGCTGCTGCAGCTAAGTCTGACATTCAGATAACAGAGCTGTCAATGAGTAAAGGAGGATAACCACCGCATATTTTAATGTATGGGCATTTTATTGTTTAGCTCATATGAACCAACAGAGTTACTTGTTACCTGCACGTGAGTCTTTTACCCCAAGCAACTCTCTCTTTACTCATAAGGACTCCATTTTCTGTAGAATCTATCAACTTCTTCAACTTAAGTGACGATGAATCCTAGCAAGAAAACCTCTTTTAGGACATTCAAGTATGGAGGATTGAAAACCTCTTCTTTGATATCTGTTGTCTGACAGTCAGATGACAGTTATTTTGTGGCATAAGAACCCATTACTGTTCTGTAGAACTTCAGTTCTGAAGACCAACCATAACTCCCAGAATGTTCCTCTTCCTACAAATGACAGGGATGGCCCGAGAACACAGAGCCCAGTTTTTCTTTCTGCTTCTTTCCCCACAGAAGATGTAACTAAAACAATGTCTAGGATTTGGTAACAAACATTCTACCTTCAGAAGTTAGGACATTTCTGGAGAAACTACCATGACCACTGCTCATATATGCAGAAGAGAAACTTAAATCTGAAAATGGCCCTGTTGAAAATCACATTAAAGGTGATCACCACCAATCAATGCAAAAATTAATGTGAAAATCAATATATCAATATAGAAAGAACTGAATTTCAAGTATAATGAAGAAAATACACTGAAAGATCCATATCTTCTGTAATCTATGATCACCTTTGACAAAAACCAAATGTTGATTCAAGGCCAGTTTCTGAACTCTTACTCATCAAGCTGTGTTGGCCACGTATAATATTGACAACCTCTTACTATTTCTTAGTATACAGAAAAACTCACCTGTAAATGAAAATGGCCAGCAATTTCTTTGAAAAGAAATGTATGTAAATGTTCAACTCCTTCAGTGGACTTTGTATTTCTTCCTCTGACATTTCTGTATTAAAACTTATTTTTACTAATTTCAGGCCTTAGAATTGCTTAATTTTGTCTAACATTAATCCTTAATTTTATTTTCCCCTTGACAGTCTATGTGAAAACATCTTTCTCCTCTACTCTTCACCCCCTTTATGTGCATGCATGTGTGCATGCGTGCGTGCGTGCGTTCATATGTGTGAAAATCTAGGAACCAAACTAACCTAGGACCTTACATAATTTTTGCAATGCTGTAGCATTGAGCTATATCTCCAGGCATTTTTGTGTTTTTTATTCTGAAGCACAGTCTAGGGAAGTTTCTCAGGCTGGCCTTGAACGTGCAATCTTTCTGACTCAGTCTCTCATGTAGTTAGCTTTGTGAGCTTGCACCACCAGGCTTGGCTACCTTTCCCCTTTAGAAATAATGCTTTTGCTGACAATAAAATTCAAATGGGGGAAGTAGTTGTGTTCTTTGAGCATTTTGCAGATGTTGCTATGTTTGCTCTTCTGTCAGTCTGCTTTAACGCTCAGTTGGCATCCCAATGTTGCTCTGCTAAAAGAAATGAATGTGTTTTCCCCACACCAGTTACTTTCCAGATTTTTTTTTTCTGTTGCTGCTGCTGTGGTGGTGGTGGTGGCTATTTTTGTTGCTGTTTGGTATTGTTTTGTTTTGTTTGAGACAGGGCTTCTCTGTGTATCCCTGGCTGCTCTGGAACTCACTTTATAAACCAGGCTAGCCCCAACTCAGAGCTGTACCTGCTTCTGCCTCCCAAGTGCTGGGATTAAAAGCATGTGCCACCACGGACTGGCTTCTAACACTTTCTTTTCAACAGCTTCATTAAGAAGTCATTCTGTCTTTCTCCTGATTGTATTCCTGTACATTCTTTCCAAATTTTTTGTTGTTTATTTATGTGTATTTGCATGTGTCTACATGAGGCGAGAAGATGAAATAGGATCTCATGACCTTGGCATTATAGGCAGTTGTGAGGTACCACCTTGTTTTGGGAATCAACCTTGCGTCCTCTGCAAGAGCAGGAAGTACCCTCTAACTGATGAGCCAATCTTTTCAGTCACCTCTTCCTGTGAATCTTAGTAACAGCCTCATGTCTTCTTTTCACGTTGTAAATGTATTAGTGACCTGGTCTTCAACTATTGCACCTACTCTTTCTCTTGGGTTCTCTGACCTCACTGATAGACAGAAATTCTTCCTCTGTGTTGCGCATTCGTCTTCCTCTTCCCTGAAGCTTCCGTCTTTCTTTGCCCTGGCTCTTTACTCTGCTCTCTCTTCCAGAGAATAACTTTCTCTTCAGCCGTAGCTTCTGCTCATAAGTATACCTAAGCTTTTATTTGATGTCACTCTAACTTTTACTCTATCCTCCAGATACCTTCATCTAAAACTTATCTCTTAACCCAAAGTTTCCATTCTGCTCTCTCTTTTCTTGGGAATGGTTGCTGCACTTACTTTACCATCCAACTTTTATTCTCTAGTGTATGTATCTCTCAGAGGCTTGCTTCTGCAGCTAGGTTTTCCTCTGAGCATCTGAGCCTTAGTCTTATCTGATATACCTGGTACTGGCTAACTAAATGCTAGGACCTGTGTACAAGACGCCAACAGAGTTCCTGGAATGCAGATAATCTTATCGTGTGCACAAAGGGCTTTCGATTCTGGCGTGCAGGAGCAATGGTTGTAGATGATCTTAATCCATCCTGAAACTGAGCAAATCCAAAGTTGTATTTCCTGCTTCCTTGGGATTCTTCCAGTGTCAGCAGCTGTCCCGCGTGAGTGCTGTCTCTTTGAGGTAGAGCATTACAAAAGGAAACATGGAGTGTTTATTTTAGGAATCTTCTCATTTGATAGACTTCTCCACACCTTGGCTGCTCTGCCAGCCCAATGAGATTAACAGATGGTTTGCCCAGTTCAGTCTCCTCCACCACTCTTTGCCTCCTAGGAAGTGTTTTGCAAAGAAAACACGTGTAGATTTTGTTCTCTTTTTCCTTCCTCCTCTTTTCTCAGGATCACACCTTGCATCCTCTTTGCCTTGGTGCATCTTTGGTGCTCGAATACTCGCCATTTTACACTTGCCCTGGATTTTTCTATTTATTGTTTGTGACAGAATCCTCTTGCTGCTGGTTTATCCATCCAAACCTCCCCTATTAATAACATCTTTCTACCTGCTGCTGTCAGCCTAAACCTGATAGTTTATCTCACAGGTGTGTGTTCCCTTGTAAGAAGAAACTTTCCCAGTTACTGTTGTCACTGCTGTGACAAGCCTGGTGCCAATGAGCAGTAGTTACTTAGTATACAATTGCTAAACTTAATCGAGTTATGACAGAGAAAGATATATTGAATCACTAGAAAAAGACTTTCCAGCTCCCTCAACACTACTTATAAATGGAATGAGCTTTCTCATAAAAATAATAACCTTCTAATAATTTTCTAGCTTTGTTCCACCCTCTCCTTATATGTATTTGTATGTTAGGAAAAGCCCGTTCCATTTTATGTTTTATTTCTGTCTGTTTCTGAACTTCTCTTTGCTACTTCTTATCTTCAATCACTAAATATAAGACATGTTTACAATAAAAAGTCCTGTTGTGGGTTAAATATTAAATAGTTTAATGAAAAATTTATTATTTCATTTGCAAATCTTAAGCTAGAGATTAGATACTTTAATGTAACATTGATTCTTTTATTTTGTAATAAAATCTCATGTTCCCAGACAGTATATCAACTTAAAAGTTTATGGAAAGAAAATCTCTGACTAGAACCTTCTATCTAACCATCATCACATCTCTAATATTTGCCATGGTATCTGATATATGAACTCCCTAATTCATAATTATTTAACAAATTAATCAGTGATGGCTAAATGTATTCAAGTCCAAATGCTACAAAGATGGCAAAGTTTCCATCCTGAAAAATGATTTTCAGGTTGTCCACAAGACCTTTTCTAGAACCAAACTATTTCTTCCACTTGCAAAGAACAACAGCAAAATTGACCCCATTGTTGGTAGGAAAAAATATCAATGTACAGGTCCTGAAAACATCCATCTTCAGAGAGAGGCACAATGCTCTATTCATCAAACTGAAATCAAGGATAATCTGTTCTAGTATAGGACCCCTGGTTCTGCTTCAGACGAAGCTGTTTTAGTCAACCTATACAAAGGTTTTATTTAACTAATATAGAACTTATGAGAAAAAGTCTTAAATACATGAGCATTTGTATTGAGAGCAGTAAAAGAGTAGGGACACCATGTGGTCCATGGACACTATAAAAGCAATGGCTGAGACTGCTGATGACAAGAATTGTTGGACTGATAGACTCAAGTTTAATCACACATTTTAAACTTGGAGGAGAAGATAAAAAAAAAAATGCCTATCTACCAATCAGTTTCTCAAAAAGAGAGCCTGGAATGAGGAAAGGATAAATACACTTAGGGGCATTTGGCTTGTCAAAGCAGTCTTCATTAACAGCCTTAGTTCCTTCATTTCTATTGCTAATGTCATCATGACAATTGAGGATCTGTGTTTCACCTTATCCTCTTATTTAGGGTAGCCCTGAGCACACTCACATATTCTGACAATTTTGATAGAGAGTGCCTAGGAGCTACTGGGGCTGAGGCAATACATGTTTGTAAGGACCGAGTGAACTACAACGGTTTCAAGTGAAATGACAGCAAGTTACTGCTGATAAAAAAACAACCAACTTCAAGATGACACCAGAATACGAGGCTTCTCACCGGGGATTAGTATTAGTAGAAAAGGAAATGGATTTGGAACTGTGTAATTTATATATCCTTCAAATCTCTTCAACATCACTAGCAGTAAGGAGCTCGATATGGGGAAGGAACGTAGGCATGTTTTACAGGGTAAATCTCACTTACAAAGTATTGAGTGGGTTTGTACTAAATTATCTGGTATAGTGACAATACGAAAATTGTCAAAGTTCAAGGAAATGTGGATGTATATGCCTCATTAAAGTGTAAATTTCTACACAACTTTGGAGAGCAATTTAACAATATCTGGTAAAGTTAAAGCTGCACTCAGCTTATAACTCATCAGGCAATTTCATTTCTAGCAATACGAGCTAGATAATGTCTGACACAAATGTGGATCAAAACTACAGGTTTTTACTATAGCCTTAGCTGTAATATTGAAAACAGAAAATAACATAAATGCTTTGCCATCCTATAAGGGACAAAAATAAGCAAAATAAAATAAGGAACATGAAATAGCAGTCAGTAGGAATACATGAAATCTGCTTGAGTAAACATAGATAAATCTTGAAAATACATTTAAAAATAATTAGACAGCATGATGACCGTCACATCAATTTCAAATGCTCAAAGCATAGCATGTACTGTCCAAGTACATACATATATAAATGCTGGTTTTAAAACCTCAACCCAAAAGCACCAAAACAGCTTTGGCATAGTTGCTTTAGCTTTCTGGGGCAACAGGACTCTCTCGATGTCATCAATCCACCTGAGCTGCCCAAACAATAGTAAGAACTGAACGCTTCTGCTTTTTCTGCAATCCACACTCAAGCTCAGAGTTATTCAGAGGCAAAATGACCTTACCAAGGATCCAAGGAAGCTGCCCTAGAGTTACTAAAAGCATTCAGAGGGTAGAAGACCTACCACATGGAAATGAGTTCGACTAGTAACTCTGCTACACCGCCGTGCTTAACCCTCTTCTTCTTTTGACTTCCTTGCATTTATTGTCATAATGCTTATGTGTATATTTATATTCAAATTATTATTAACTCCTTGGTCTTCATTTATTTTTAAATGTTTCATTTCCTCTCACTTAATTTTTTTCTTCTTTTTGATGTTAAGATTTAATTATAACATTTTAATACCTCTAAAGTCCCCAAAGAGGGTCCTCCTTACCAATAGTTACTTATCTTAGTTTCTACTGCAATGATGAAACACCATGATTAAAAAGAAAGTTGAGGATGACAAAAGGGTTTATTTGGCTTATACTTCCACATCCGAGTCCATCATTGAAGAAAGTCCTAATAGGTACTCAAGCAGAAATGGAACCTGGAGGCAGGAGCTGATGCAGAGACCATGAAGGGATGCTGCTCCCTGGTATGTTCAACATGACTTGCTCAACCTACTTTCTTATAAACCCCAGGACCACAGAAGTGACCCCATCCACAATGGTCTGGGCCCTCCCACATCAATAATTAATTTTAAAATGCTCTATTGATGAGTATTATGGAAGTGTCTTATTAATTGAGGTTCCCTCCTTGCAAATGACTTTAGTCTGGGTTAAGCTATCTTAAAACTATCCAGCACATTATTGTATGCATGTATGTACATGTATGTACACATTCATTTCCAAATATAACCTGCTCTGTCCATACAATGCTACTCGTTTATTTCAGTGCTGACTGTTTCCCACTGAACATTCAATTGCTGTTTTCTTCTCTGGAAAATACCACCACTCCTATTCTCAGCTCTCCTCAGTTACATATAATTCTTTGTGTAGGGTTAAGGGCTCATGGGTTTCTCTTCCTCTACCTTGGCATGTTCCTTGGTGTTGTCATTGTTTAACTCACTTCAGGCAGTCATGTTGGTGACACTGCATGGGGTAGTTTTAGCTCTCTGATTGTATTCAAGAGCTCCTCAACAAGGTACTAGAAATGTAGCTAAGTATTCAGTGTGAGTGAAGTCATGGTTATTGGATGAAAATCTACAACCATTAATTTCCTAAACTGTTATAAATCCTAACAACAATCCATAAGCATTTGTCCGTATACTCAGAGATAAGTGTGCTCCTTACCCTTTACTAAAGAAACTCCTCTTTTCAATAGACAGTGATCACTACCAAAACTCAAAACCAATCAAAATGCAGGCCCAGTGCCTATAAGACACTGCTGTACCTAAGGCTTAGAGAACATTTCTGAAGAAGGGTTGGAAAGATAGTAAGAGCCAGAGGGTCAGGAAATTTTCTATGAGTGTTCCTTCTTATATTTTATTCTTTGTCTTTCATAGTTTGGTGGCTATAAGACGATCTTTGAGGGATTTTCTTATAGGATCTCTCAATTCTCGAAAAGCCAAGTGTTAAGAAAAATGAGGGACAAATACAAGAAACCCTCTCCATGCACTTCTAATCCAGGCAACATCCAGCCAAGAGGACACAGAGACAGCAAACCCTTCAAAGCCATGTGTAGTCTAATACATGATAAAGAATGAGGATTTCTTCTGAGCTAAATGATGCCTTCTTGGCCCATCATGATCACTGTTCCCAGCTTCTCTCAGTTACCACTACAATTCATCATCTTCATCATTTTATATTGGTTTGTTGACAACACACCCTTGTCTTTCATGTTTCTTCCTTAACTAAGTCACTTTCCCACTGGTTTATATCTAAGCAGTCTGTAGTCTATTTAAATAAAAAAAAACTTTCTCCTCACTTGTAATAGGAAATTATGATGCTTGAGAGATATTTCCTATAGATATCTACAACTAAGAAACCAGATTAGGGATGAGACAGAATAGACTACTTTTATTGTGATTTAAGAGAAACATTTTAATGTGACCTGGGAGATGTCACACTCACTGTTATTGGGCTGTCAAGTTATCTGCCTCTCAACCCCTTCCTCTTAATAGTCTATAAATATTGGGCTACTTATACTCCATGGGCCAATTAAGAAACTTTTATCCACCACACTCCCTGCTAATGGATCAACAGTCGAACCACAACTTATTTTGCTCCAGGTACATAAATAATCACAGCATGTTACAAAGCATTGATCACCAAAAAATACCTGGACATGTATCCTAAGCATGAAGCATTCTATTTTCCTTCATTAGCATCAATGATTCATTTTTTAGAAACAATGAGTAATTATTTTCCTACCACTCAGATGATAAATTTCTCTCAATATTAATATTGAGTATTCAATATTCAGTATATTTCAGTAGGGTGCTCTAGCCATGGTAGTTCTATACGATCAGAAAGTTTCCTCATGTTTTTGAAGAAAAAAAATCTATTCATCCCTACAAAGTATTAGATGTCCCTAAGTATGAAATACCTATCTTTTGATATAATCAAATACATTTGAAAAAGATTTTCACTACACCAGGCTATCTCATGAGCCAAAGCAGTTTGATTTACCAGGCCACCAGACTTTCAGTTCCTTCATTCCTGAGCCAGTGGAGACAAGGACAGGAACTCCAACCATTAAATCTGCCTCAGTTTCTGATAGGAAGTTAAGGTCAGCTCTAAAACCCAAAGGACAGTTAAAATGCATGACCACTGGGTGGCAGCAACTTCTGTTCTGTCACCTAGCCTCACTACATTTCTGAGTTGTCAGATGAGGTAGTCTGAGATATGCTACCTTATGCTCCATTTCTATCAAAGGACCTTGAAAAACCAGTAACTTATATGTGCTCAGATAGGGCCATGGCAAAACTTCCTTGGTACCACAGACTGAGTAGTGTCTGTGTACTTTTGTGGACATGTATGAACATGTATGGAAGTGTAGAAGTATGTGTGGGTGGAAATCAAAAGTCAATGCCAAGCATCTTCCTCAACTGACCTCCACGCAATTTTTTAAAACATGGCTTCTCCTGAGGCCACAAAGAACTCTCCTGAGTTCACAAAGTGGTTAGACTGATTGGCCTACAAACCCTAGTGATTCTACTCTCTGTGCCTCCACCATTACTAGTCCAAAGTGGGTCTCCAAAATAGTAGTGCTGATGACTATGTCCTACAGAGAAGGACTCTGACTGGCTAAAGAGAAAAATTGTTATTGGGTAAACAGAAACTTAACTCAGATTCCTTAGGTAGGTTCCTTCATAGGGTAGGTTTCTGTTCACTAGGAAAACCACTACCTTCCTCATCGGCGGTCAAGTGTAAGCTATCTTGGACAAGGGCGTCTAGTTGATGATTAGTCTGAGTACCCTGCATGACCTCAAATATCTCCACCTTTTTAGACTATCTATAAAGTCTGCTTGCTTTCCAAGACAGCTGCAGCTCTATTCTGTGAGGCAACCTCACAGTTTGATTATTTTTCAAATAAATGTATCTTTCTACTCACAGAGTGGTCCTATATTCAGTGGTTCCATTGCTTCCTCATGATCATCTTACTTCGCTCTCTATCCAGGTCCTAGGTAAGTAGACTCAGATTACTATCTCAGGGAAAGCACTTAATCAATGGAACCATCTCTTCAGCCTGCTATAGGCTGAACACTTAATGCCCCTCACACTCACTTTATCTATAGACCTTGATATGGAAGGTGGAATTTGTGGTAGATAATTAGGACATGATGGAACTCTCATAAATGGGATGACACAGAAGATAGATGGTTTCTCTTTCTGCCAAAGAAGGTCCAAGAAAGCCATCTGCAAACCAAGGAGTGGCATTTTCCAAACCAGACCTGCAGGCACCTTCATCTGATGCTTCCAGAAGCGTAAGAAATCCATATTCATTGTTGAAACACTAAATACACACCGTTCTAGTAGAGAAGTCTGACCTTACTAGACCATGTGGAGATCTGAGTACTTATTTTACCAGTCCCACCTATAATTTGGCATGTCCTTTGGTACCACAACCTGCTCTACCCAAAACCTTTATCTTCTACATGTCACAGCCCCCACCTTCTGGATGACAGGGTCGACATGGGTTCAGCCCGCTTGACTATACAGCTGTCTCATGAAATGAAACAAACAAAAAAGAAAATTCTAGTCCACCCCCACAGCTTGAACAGTCCCACTGGTCTTTGTGAAACAGGCCAAATCATGAGCCCCACCCACCCAGATTCCATTTCTCCCTCCTCCCAGTTTTCACTTGTTGGTTTCTTTGTCAATGCTAATCCTAGCAGAGCTAGGACATACCCGGTTCTATTAATTTATGACAGGTGACTTAGATTCAGGTCACAGGATTTAACCCACAGCAAATCCAAATTTGCATAAGGATAATGGGCATTCTACTACATTTTATGCCAATAAGCCCTAATGTGGTAATTAACCACTGAGCACATTTACTGATAAGCTATTCATTAGAGAAAAACCTGACAACCAGCAGTGTTATCAGACTCCGCAATTTTCAAATCTCTTTCAGAAAGGCTATTTTGCCCGTAGGGATTAAAAGCTAGCAAAAAAAAATCACAAAGGAGTCACCCTCAATGGTATTTTCATGAAACCCCTGGTTTGATAAACCCGTCCAGGTGAGAAGCAGTAGGTAGATTTTACTTTATATATTTATATATATGCTGTCTCTTAATGTCAAATTTCCTTCATCAGAAACTTCAGTGGTGGATGCATTTGGCTATCGCCTTGTCCACAATGAAGAAGGCCGATTTGTTCATCAGCATAGGAGGGATGATTTTATAAATGAGTTCTATGATGATAGAGTCCAGTAGGTGTGGCCAAATATCACTAAAAAACAGTGCATTGAACAGTCAGCCTTCAAGTTTCGTGAAAGAATGTTTTCTCTCCCAGTCCTATGTAGGTATCTGTTTCACTGGTTATGTGTTTGTTTTTCTGTTCTCTTTCTCAGTAACTCCATTAGGAACTAACCACTTGACACTTGGTCCAACCTGCCTCAACTGTGTTAATCTAGTGTCCAAATAAACTTACCTTGACTATGTACACTTAACAAGCCATAGCCATCGTGGCTACCAAGTTAAATAAGATGCAATCTATCTGTAAGAAGCAAACTTCGTCTTGACGCCCTTCATCGCCCTTCAGTTCTTCCTCATTTGCCTTTCTTCCTCTGTTAAAAGTCATTTGGCAGCTCTAGAGAATATTTAGGTAGCTATCCAGGTAGAGATGCTCCCAGTCTTCCAGTTCATGCTGCTTTCTCCCTTTCTGAAAATCTTTAGCACACGTTGCTTTCTAGCCCTGATTTTGCCATGTGATAATAGCATTTTGCTGTTTTACTTTATGATTGCATTCTTCGAGTGCTTTGTGTAGGTAAATGTTTTTTCACCAACTACATCTTTATCAGCTGCAAAACCTCTGTGCAATAAACATACAAAACAGATAAGACAGCAAGCTGTTTTGAAAGGAAAAGAATTCCTGTCATATCACTGTTGAAAGTCTACGGCATTCAATGAATGCCTTAAAATTGAATTGAACTCAGCTGAATTGATATTGTCTTCCAGATATTCATTGGTATCTTATAGTTACAAATCTATGAGGCGTGTGTTCTATTTGATAAATACAAAAAATATGAATCTGGAATTTTACTGTTCTGTAACTGTGACTTTTAAATTGTACTCTAATGAATAGACCCTGCTGCGCCCTTCAACTCACAGAGGTGGTAAAAATCCAATGGTAGAGTTAACCACCTAGAAGGTAGGAGAATGAAAATGCAAACAATGAGCTATATGAATAGCGCACTGCAAAAAAGAAATATATCTTAAAACTTAGACCAATTCAACATAAGGCTCCAAAGTCTTTTTCATACATAGTTTAAAAAATATTCCATTAATTCTTTAGGAATTTCATGTATGTATACAATGTATTCTGAATATATCCACTTTCCACTTTCCAAACTCCAACTCCTCCCAGATCCTTTCCTGCTACCACAGACCCCTCCCAATGCCATACCCTCTAGTTAGAACCCACTGAGTTATGTGAATAGAACCACCAATCAGCACTGCCTGTAAGTGCATATGTATAGATAGAGTCGTTCACAACCTATTGGGATGGGGGAAGTAGAATGACTCTCTCTACTCCAGAAGCTTCAAATGCCAAGACTCTCCACCTAGAAGTGAGGCTTTGTGAGACCTTTTTTATTCCATGCTCCAATTTGACTGGCTTGATCTCCTACAGATCTTATATAAGTAACCGCAGCCAATGTGTACTCATGAGTATACCGACTCTATCATGTCCAGAAGACGTTATTGTTTTGCAACATTCCTACTCAACCTCTGGGTCTTACATTAGAAGTATTTGGAATCATTCTAATATGTATGCCCTTGTAGCTTGAGAGTCTCCCTATGCCTTATTCTTTTGTCCCTGAACATCAACATGCTTAAGTCTCTAGTCAGTTGCACAACACAATAGTGACAGATGACCTCTGATTCTTTGCTTCAATGGAACTTTCAATACCTGTACTGATTTTTGTCCTTCCTTGACACTGCTGATTACAAAGGGTTTCCCTGAGAACCTCCTGCTTTTTTGGTTTACATGACACCATTTTCTTCTGGTGGTTAATTTTTCTAGGTCTACCTTTCATTAAACCATGGTTTCTCTGAATACATACAATCTTTAACTTTGTCCTTCCTCTGTTCTCTGTATTCTGATTGAAGGTACAGTTTTAGCTATGTAAACTGAACACTGATCTCCAGGGAAACAATACCTCCAACTTAATGTATCAAAAATAGCACAAACTCCTCCCACATCTCTGAATTCTATGGCACTGTGGTAGTTTGAATCTTTTATGGTCCCCACAGATTCGTGTGTTTGAATGTTTACCTATAGGAAATATGGCAGTATTAGGAGGTGTGCCTGTATCAGAGGAAGTATGCCACTGGGGAGAGGCTTTAAGGTTTCGGATACTCAAACCAAGCCCAGTGTTACATTCTGACCCTGCTACCTGCCAATCTAGGACTCTCAGCTACCTGTCCAGCACCATATCTGCTGCATGCCACCATAATTCCTCCCATGATGATAATTGACTAAATCTCTGATCTATAAGCCAACCTCAACAATGTTTTCCTTTGTAAGAACAGCTGTGGTCATGATGTCTCTTGTCAGCAAGAGAAACACTAATGAAGACACCTTATTACATTATATTGACAGTGTCAGGTTTTGTTGACTACTTTGACTACATCCAAGAGAAAGCATACTGTATATATATTCCACTTTGGACCTTTGTAAAGTTGTATTTTAAAACAAACACAATTATCTGTTTGCATGTTGACCTGTTTTCATTTAAATGCTATAAAGTCAGAGATTGGTTGCTATGATATCAATAATATGGTCAGAAAGGCCAAAACTATTTACCACATCTGGTTCACCATTTCTCAGTAATTTGAGAATGGATATTTCCATATCAGATTAGGTGGGCTGCCTTACACACTGTAAAATACACAGTACAGCATCATTCTTCCACTTGGCAAATTGAGTACTACAGCCAGTCTTTACTCTTCCCCTCTGTCAATTTAAGCAACAAAAAGTGTCTCTGGCTATGGGAAAACATTCTCTGGAATCAAAATTGCTTCCAGTTGAAAACTATCAACCCATAAAAGAAGCCAAACCAACTCCAGAACTACTATTTTCCAAGGAAGAAACCATCCAATAAACTTTACATTCAAAACCACACCTAGAACATAAAGAAGGCACTGTGCATCTGCCATTTAATGGCATTTGAAGGATTATAAGACACTGAAAAACAATTAAACACTATACAGGAGTTTCAATCTGAATCAGACATGACTGATGATCAAGCTGACAGACATTTTTACAGCTGATTTTTTTCCCTTTAGGATTTTAAATATCATCCATCAGACCCATTATGGTAATATCTATAAAAAGTCCATATTAAGAAAAATAACTCTTATCACAGATCATTTGATTGCAAAGAATTTTTAAAATGTGAACTTTTAAATTTCACATATGCACATGCATTTAATTTATCTTGAATAAATTTTTAAAATATATTCAAAGAATAAATTATTCTAATCATGGCAGAATGGATCAATTTAATTGTGTAAAAATGTAATTTAAAGAAATAGAAACTTCCTTATAGCTATTCCAGAAATTCTTTTGAAGGTTATAAATTACTTTCCACTCATTTATAAACCTATAGTCTGAACACCATTGTTAGAATTACAAAAAAGTCTCTACTCTCAGAGGGATTCTATGTATGCTGTAAAAGCTAACCCATGACTATAGGACAATGTAAGAAAAAAATGAATGCCAATAATAGCTAATGTCTATGGATTATACACTATATGCCAGACATAGCTAAAAGTTTTATTTCATGTGTCATTTGAAGATTATGAAAATTCTATGTGGTAGAGACTACTAAGATACCTATTTAATAATTAAAGAAAGTAAACTTCAGGGAAACTACCTTTGTGCATATATATATATATATATGGGGGGTGTATACACTTAAGAGAATCATTCATTAAGGAGTATATTGCATGTTATATGGCTTTTTGTCTTGTTTTGGTGGGGTTTATTTATTTTTATTTACTTAAATGTGATTACACCATTCCTCTCTTCCTGTCCTTTCTCCAACCCCTCTGAGGACTGTCCCTGCCCCCTCAAATTCGTGGCCTCTATTTCTTTAGTTATTCTTGTTACATAGTCAAATATATGCAGATAAATATATATAATGCAATTTGCCATAATCAAAAATGTATATGTATTTAAATATGTGTTTATATAAATATATCAATTATCCATATATGCTGTAAATCACGAGTGGGGATAACAGAAGAGTGAAGTGCAATGGGTGAGAGAGAAAGAGGAGGTGGCAAACAGGAGTACAAGTGAACAGGGTGATGCAGAACATGGGAGTTAATTCATAAGTTCACACACATGACCTTGTATATGTGTGCGTGGAATTTACAGTGATACCTTGTTCTTTAGGATAAAGGGAGAGAGAAAGTCATCACAGATTGGAGGGGGTGAGGGGGCGGAGACTCTGGAGTGGAGATAAGCTTGGTAAGTTGATATTGCTCGGCTGGGATCTCCCCAGAGCGGAGCAGTGTACTTCATCACAGGCCTTTCTTTCCTGCCTTCCTTTCCTTCCTCTCCCTCAGCCACAGCTCCATGACCTACTTGGCCTTTTTTGGAACACAGGCAGCTTTCCCTTGTTTGAGATATTTCTGATCCTTGCAGCTTTCTCTGGCAGGATTACCCTTTCCCTTGACGTGTGTGTGCCTGGGTCCTAGCACCTGACTCCTATCTTCCTGGCTCTCAATTTAATTATCTATCACCACACACACTCAGTCTTTTCCTCATCATTCAGCTAAATAAAGAACCTCCTCACAATCCCATTGTCTTCATTACTCCTCCCACATCACTTTTCGTTATTTGGGAACATATATTAGATTTATATGTTTCTTTTATTATTTGAGCGTTTTGTCCATGTGTATGTCTAGGAATCCTGTGCAAGTCTGGTGCCCATGGAAATCAGAAGAGGGCACCAGATCCTGTGGAATTGGGGTTACACCCAGTAGTGAGTGCTAAGAATATGGGTGCTAGGAATGAAATCTCAGTCCTCTGCAAGAACAAGTGCTTTGAGCCACTGAGCCATTTCTCCAGTCCCATCAAAATATATCTTAAAGAGTTATTGTTATATTTGCTCTTGGATTCCTTTATCCAAAATATGAGTTTCATTGACTCAACTATAATGGAGTCACATAGCACATTCTCCAACACATGGAACAGATCTCCAACACAGAACAGTGGGCATTCTGTGAATATATACTACACTTGAAATAAATAATTGAGTTATATGTTAATAAGAAAGTGAACAGAGTACAAAGTGAACATTTTAAGCAGATAATTCCATTACAAGTATTTATTAATTTATCAAACTTTCCTAAGTGTCAACTCCTCTATGTTATTACTGAAAAATCAGAGCAGATAACTGATCTTGTCAGGGTTTCTTTTGGAGGTTTCTTTTACATTCATTTATTGATTGTAAAAAAAAAAGTGATCATTCCATAATAATATTTTATTACTAAAGTAATCTAAGTCAGCATACTAGCGAGACATACCTGCATGGCCACATTTATTGTGGCACTATTCACAATAGCCAAATTAAAGAACATTTTTAGTATACTCAAAAGCCAGGTTACCTGTTTGCACCTAAAGGAACTGTTTGATCTTACATGTTCCTGCCATCAAGAAATCTAAGCTATTGGGAAAACACAGACCATTAAAATATAACACAGTAAGGACTCTTCTAGCATTTGCATGTGATGAAGCTATGAATTGAGAACCTGCAAAACAGTGCTTCTAACTTCTGTGAGGGAAAACAAGGCATTTCTACTAAACAGCACAAAGGGTATTAACACCTTGCGTTCAGTTTACAAATGTGGAGGACGAGGGGATACACTTGACTTAGAGACAGCAGAAGTATGCGCAGCTCCCCATGCCATGGGTAAGCAATGAGCTAAGGTATAAACAGAATAGGAGGTGAGATCAGGACATCTTGGACATTCTTCAGGTACGGTTTTAGTAGAGGGTAGAGGGGACGGAGCCAATGTGAGGAGAAGACCAAGGAAAATTAAAATCAGACTGAATCCCCCCCGAAAAAAAAGCAAAGAGGGACAGTACTTATGCTTCAAGAAGATGGAGAATGATCTTGCAAACCAGGGAGAAAGAAGGCTAATTTAGGAGTACAGAAGGAGAGTGAGTTAGCATAAACTGAATACTTCCGACTTTATGTGGAAAATATTAGGTCATATTCTGACACCAGTAAAGAGAGGGAAGCATGAGAGGGGGAGAGGAAATTGCATTGGTTGATAATTGTGCACTGCCACTCCCTTGTGCTGCCGCATCTTCACATCTCCCTTTAAAACTGTGTAGAAACTAGTCATGGGCCAGGGTCTACGCAGGGAGGAGAGCCCAAGGTTACTGCAATGCCACAATAATGTAATAATTTTTTCCATATTTGCAAAACAATAAAAAAGAGCTAATCAATTATCTCAAGGATCACTTTACCCCTGTAGGTGTACATGTATAAGGAGTAGGCTTTTCAAAACCTCTTTGAGGCATTTGAAGATATGGGAGATTTTTGTCTCAGTGGGATTGCTGTGGTCGATTACATTTGCTGTAAATAGTGACATTTTCGGAAAACAGTGAAATTCCACTGAGTTTATCCTGAAAGGAAGAAAAACTGGAAAGCTAAATAAGACTCTTAAAATCAGACTAGAAATTCCTAAGTCATTGGAGAAAAATGCATCAGCCTCATGGAAAACACTAGGCTGAAATAAAACAAACGCATACAGATATCTCAAGACAAATGCCTTCTACTGCTTGGCATTTAGACCAGGAGAGGCTCCTTCCCTCTCTAGTCTCATAATGAAAATCATTCCTCCATTAGCAGGTTGAACAATATCAATTTGCCCAGTCAAAGTGGGAAATCAAGCAAAAACTGCCGTCCTCGCAGAACAATCAATGGCAAGGTGAAAGAAATGGGTAATTGTAGCTGGTTTCCCAGCAGGATATTCTTGCCTGATTAAATGACCTTTCCTATGAAGTGTGCTCTTCAAAGGATAGTGAGCAGCCATTCTCCAGAATGACTTTAACCCCAGCTTCCCCAGTCATCTAGAAAGAGCTTTCTCCCTTTCCCTATTGGAGAGTCCCATGATTGAGTTGATGAGGATGCTGGCAGGAGTCATGATGCAGGACTACTTAGTCTTCATCATTCATGCTGATAACAATGGCAGTGGGCATCATAGTCTCTGCCCCTGAACTCAGATTAGTGATGAGGAGAGAATTCACCTAAGCTTTGCATGAAAAGTAAGTAAATGATGCGCATAAAGTGCATAGCATCCATATTCACACATGTCATACACATTCACTCTTGTGCTCAGTAATTACTGTTGTGAATGTAGCTGCAGTGTTTGTGATGCTTTGGGAGTTGAAACCTTCATAAGACTAGGGAGAAGGAAACAGTTACGAATGATCATTATAGGAAGATGTGACAGCAGTGACTAGGACCTCAACTCTGACCATAAGGGCAAGCCAATGATCTTCATGAGCTATGCATAGTCAACTGTCTTGGAAAGTGCTGAGCAAAGTCTTCAAATCAACCAGCCAGGTCAAATCAACTAGCCTTGAATTTATTTTATTTCTTTTCAGGGAGCTCACTCACTGTAAAGCCAAGGAAGCTCCCTGGTAATCCCAACTGCTTATCTGACACTGAAGTCTTCACTTAGATACCAAGTCTATTTAGATGGCCGGGGTGTCAGAGAACTTTGACTTGAGTAAAGACCTCTCTCTCTCTCTCTCTCTCTCTCTCTCTCTCTCTCTCTCTCTCTCTCTCTCTCTCTCTCTCTCTCTCTCTCTCTCTCTCTCTCTCTCTCTCTCTCTCTGCTGAGCTCTTTGTGTTAGATACCTAGGTTTTATTCATTAGCCTACTCCTTTTTCTTAAGAATATGTAAGCCAAGTTGGTTTTATGGTGTGAGAACTTCATAAAGCAATTCTTTAGGTGAAAAGCCAATGGTTAACTTTTGATTTTCTATTTCAAGATAGAGGAAGTTGAGCTTGTCAGCCAACTTTCTTAATGTGAGAATAATGGATGTCTTTATCCTTTTTAGAACTGAGCTCTAAGAGTGTCCTGATCTGTCAATTAGTTAATATTTTAAAAGCTTATGATTCCCAGTCATTATATTCATATATAGTGGTGATATGCTGATTGTATATAAATAATGCTGGGCATTCGTTATCTTCATCTGTTTCCTTTTTATTCCCCAATGCCCATATTCTTGTCAGAGAAAACAAGGATAAATAGGAACACAGAGAATTATCCCACAAGACTAAAGGCTCTATTGCAAAGGACAGAAAACAGAGTCAAAGGATGGAATGAACGTAATCTATTTAAATGGATGGAAATTCAATGGCAGTCTAATTTAAAAGATGATTGACGGTTGACTTGAAAATGTCACCAAGAACTAGTTCTACTTTATCCTCATCTTTCTGTTCTGTTTTTCAACATTCTGGCTTCATATTTGGTCATTGTTCAGACCATGTGGATCTTAGTACTCAGCTAAAGAGCATCTCAAATTGTAACCCAAACACCAAACAAATGACAGGTGAAACATATGAACCAAAGTCCTGAACCTGTATGTCCCCAATTGAGCTAGGTGCTCGCCTATGAATAAAATGCCATAGCCATGGTGCAGAAGTACCTCAGAACATAGATCACACACTCACTGGCAGAGTCAGATATGGGGAGAGGGCAACTGAGTAGCCGAATTTTGAATGAAAATCAACAAATATCAATAAACAGTTATTGAAAATGGAAAATGGATATCAAATTAACCAAAAATATAAATAAATAACCATCAGGTTTTTTTTTTCAACAAATCAGCAACCGTGAGGAACAATCCCCTTTAAATAGTTTGAATTTGAAACTAGACATGGGAACTCATGCCTATAGCTCACAGTACTTACAAGGTTATGTTAAGAAGACTGCACCTAATTTAACCCACACTCATCTACATTCTTCATGGACAGCTTTGTCTATTTTATTAATACTATTAATATTAATTAGTAATGATTATTTAATATTTAATATTAATTAGTAATGATTAAACTAGTAATCATTTACTAGTTTAAGATCTCAGATCAAAACAACCAGGGACAGAGGACAAGGGAAAGAGAGCTTGATTTTAACAGTAACTGAAGAGTTTCTTTCTTTTTATCATAGTACTTTAATATCAAGTATTTCTGAAGCAAAATTGTAACCTGATATTACTTCATTTTTTAAAATATCCATCCTAGGATGAGTGATCATGTCTGCCCCCTCTTGAAATATACTTCACGTATACAACAAATCCCCAAAGATAGAAGTTTTGTCTCTTCTTCTATGCCACAGTCATGGTATTTGGCTTGTCAATTATGCTATTCTGGTTTTAAAGATTAAGACATGCCTATCAAAGATCAGGAAAAGCTAACACTTTTTGAATTAACATTAGAACTGGCCCTAGAAGTTAACTTCCTAGTCAGTATATCCTCTTTCTAAACTATTTTAAGCTATATAAACAGCAAAGAGAAATGAGCAGTTCCTTGTGTTTTTAAATTGATAAGCAAAAAGTATAGGAATAGTAACCACACTATCATTTTATAATGTTTTAATAAGCATGTCTAAGACCTAATGCAGTACAGAAGCATCCTCGTCAATATAACAAGTTTAAAGGCAGCCAGCGCGATTTATAATAGAAAGACCCTGTCTCAAAAAACCAACCAATGGGGTTGGGGATTTGGCTCAGTGGAAGAGCGCTTGCCTAGTAAGCGCAAGGCCCTGGGTTCGGTCCCCAGCTCTGAAAAAAAGAAAAGAAAAAAAAAAAAACCAACCAATGAAGAAAATCTCTTTAGTTCCTACATTAAAATACTTAACATAAATTATGTTATTAGAAATGGGAAAGCTGAGGCCTGGGGTGGTGAAGTCACTTGTTACATGAAGGAAACCATGAGGAATGAGTTAGATAGGACACAACCCTGGACTCAAGTTCCTTTTGCATCACCGATACTGACTTGGCCTCTGATGATTCTGAGTTGCACAGTGTTCTTACCACTAGAGAAAAAAGGATGCCCAGACCTGTGCCATGACCATACATCACCTGCATACATATGGATATTTGTCTCTGCCTAATAAATTAGGAAGAATACCAATAAAAAATCTGGTAAAGCATTGAATTAAAGGAAAGGAAAAGTGTGGAGGGGCAATAAATCAAAAAGAGGCAGGGCAATGTAAAAGAAAAATCCAAAGAAAAATTAGGGTATAGCATCGAGCCTAGCAGCAGAAGACAGTGAGAGAGAATGACATAAAATGAGTATATTTTTTAAGGCGACAACAAACATATTATTCCAACACCCGCAGGTGCCAGCAATTCAAATAAACATATAGCAATTAACAGAATTAACACAGCCTTAAATAGCTTTGCTCACCAGATGTGGACTCCTATCAGGGTTCTATAAAATGTAAAGTTATTACAGATTAAACCATTAATCATCTGTTCAGAGACTATCTCTGGCTGCAAAACCCCATTCTGTTTTAAATGGCTAATAATCACAAAGGGATTCTGGATGTAATGTGCACAATGGTGTTTCCCCCAATCCTTTTTCCTTTGAATATATGTTCCATCCTCCCAATATTCCTGGTTTTCTTTCCTTCCTATTAGGGATGTCATGAGAAAAGATGGTGAGAAAGGCCAGTCTGCTCTAGAGGTCTCAGACAGCATGTGGGTTTCCCCATGGGCAAAGAGAGATTCTAACACCCTTAGTTCACGGGAGAAGGACCAGATGGAAGAGAAAAGAGGACAACATAGAAAGAATCTAATTGAACAGCACAGAAGGTCCAGCACATAGGAGGGCATGGTGATGGGCTTTAGTGAACTCCCTGCATCTGAGGGCATCACTGTGCAACTCAGTATTGGCATAGATTGTATATCAGTACTTGTGCTTCATCTAACAGCAGCAGTTTAGCTATGCCAAAGACAGAAGAAGGAGAAAGTGTATATCCCGACAGAAAGGCAGTTGGGAACTGAGAGACCAGTCAAGGTGAAATGCTTTTGTGTGGAAATAGTTCAGGATATTGCTCTCCCTGTCCAGTGCTGAACCTGACAGATTTCTTTTCACATGCCTGCTTTTCAACTTCTTGAAAAGAAAATAGAGTACCCTGGGCAGGTACGGAGAGTAGACGGACAAACTTTCGTTAAAGAATTAGGGCTTGATAAATAGCATGCCAATATGAATGTTATATACTACATAAGATCCTTCAGTGTTTCTATAGTAATACAGAATAAAGACCAAGGGTATGGCCTGGCATAAATGACCTGGACCCTAGCTAATTATCTGACCATACCTCCAAAACTTCTGATTTTGTGATTAGTTCTCTGGTATTCACAAACTGTTTATAAGTACCTAACTGTTTGTTAGGTGTCCCGCCTGCTTGCCTTTGCTCCCACTGTCTCACTACCACCACTCTTGAACTACAGAAATAATAGTAACCGTTCCTCAACAGGCCCTTACAGTCATGAATGTCTTATTTTCTGTATTATCTACCTTTAAGGAATATATATATATATTCCTACCAACTTTTAGATCCTCTAAAGCAAGAATCTTATGTATGTATACATCCTACCAGTCTTTGGCATGCTGTATGTTATCAATACTATGGGCTTATTGCTCATATTTTGCAAAGAACATATAATGACAGTCTTTCTAAAATTAGCTCTTTCAAAATATCATAGAACACATTTTGCTTATACTCATTCTTCTACTACTCCCCCTATAGACGTACAATCCAACTTCTTATCCTCTTTTTATTTATTTTTTTTATAACTCGCCAAGTCTCGTTTGTGGCTGTTCATACACTCACGAGTGTGAGGCCATTCATAGGAGCTGAGTTACCCCACCAGGAGCCACACCCTTTACTAAACTGACTTTTCTTTTCCCAGAATCCCTGAACTGTCAATGCCTCCTTGGTTAGGGGTAGGGGCTCACAGAACCGTGCTTACACCGTGCTAGAATGCTCACAGGCCATTATTTGAAATTCTAACCCCAGCATCCTGTATTCAGAGATGAGTATTTTCAAGTAATTATGCCTTGGTTGGATTTATAAAAGAGATCCTAGGAAAGTCTTTAACCCCTTTTCCACCAAATGAAGAGGCAATGAGCGATGATACTTTTCCAACAAGAAAATGGTTCATTAGAATCTGACCGTGATAGCATCCCAAGCTCAGACTCTCAACCTCCAGTGCTGGCAAAAAGCACATTTCCATTTATTTTTAAATATAACCCACCCTGTCTTATTTAAAAAGGAAATGTTGTTACAGCATCCTGAACTAAGCCAATGTTGACCTGAAACTCAGCAGATCTTAGAGCTCCAAGCAGCTAACTCATTTATTCTGGATATGCTCATTGGATGAAAATTTTAGAAGTACAGACTGTTTCTTCTAGGTTTCCCAGGGATAAGGTATAGACGAGACGCTATCGCACTTGCTGGCATCTCAGACACAGATGTGAAGGTGCATAGCTGCAATCCTAACACTTGGGAGATAGAGGCAAGAGAGCTAGAAAATATCCAGCATCGGTCTCCATAATGAGATTCAGGTCAGCCTGAGACACATGAGACCTGCAAGAACGTGAAGGAGGAAGGGAAAAAGAATGGACTAATGACTGAACACACTTTTAATACCAGAAACCATTCTGGTTATTAGGAAATGGGAACTATGTTTTCTCGTGGAGCTCATATCTTAACAAAGGAGATTGACAGCATGAAATAAATGACTGAAGACGAAATAAGGGAAAGACCAAGAATGGGTGGCTGGATTGTCCCGCTTTTTAAAAATATGAGTGACTTTCAATAGGGAAAAACTTCAGATTAAAAGGTTTTCCCTAACAATGACTTGCTAATACAGGAGACTCGGAGATCTGCACAGGCAGCTACATACTCACTTAGATTCATGGTCCCACCTCCTTTATAAGTGGTTATATATAATTATTATTAGATTTCTAAGCTCTCATTGTGTAAAAATGTTTGGCTTGTGCTCCTCACTTCACTTGTACTTGAGAACACAACAGAGCTCTTAGGATCCATTTATAAGTTTGCAAACTGATACTCATTTTTTTTAAAAAATCAGTATAAAAAATGAATCAGTATAATTAAATTTGTGTTCCTAACAACATTTACTAGTTTCTTGTACTAATGTATGTGAGTACTTTGCCTGCATATATGTCTTTGTACCACATGCATTCCTGATGCTCACTGAAACCAGAACATCCCCTAAGACTAGAATTATAGGTGATTATAAGGCACTATGTTGGTGCTGGAAATCAAACTCAGGTCCTTTGGAAGAGCATCCAGTGCTCTTAAATGATAAGTCATTGTCTAGCCCCAGGGTCTATTAACTTTCAATTAAAATATTCTTCTCATTATAATATGATGCCTTTCCAGACTCATTTTGGATTATTCTTCCTAAGAGAGAATTCAGCCCATCCACCTTAGCTTTCCTGAGACCTATAGTCAGCTGTGCATCAGATCACCTGAGAAAAACTATCTACTCACTTTCAGATGTATTGTTCACACAAAAAGCCATGTGTTGAGAGCCCCACAAAGCTAAGAACACCTTCAGAGCCTGGGGATCTGAAACCAAAACTAAACAGACACACTAAAACAGGACAGTATAAAAGTGATCAAGATTTTGATTTGGAGATTTTTATTGGAGTAGGTGGGGTGCGGTGTGCAGAGAAACACAGTAGTTGGATGATAACGCGGGCAAGGCTTTCACAGAGATGTCAAGTTAAGAGGTGTGTACACAGGTCATAGCCAGTCAGTTTTGCTCAACAGCAGAGTTAGAACTCAGCTTTCAGGAGGGAAGCAGAGTTCCCCACTAAAACCTGTTTCTGTACCAAGAAAACAAATGTCGGTTATCCCATTAGCCCTTCCCCATGTCCCAGATTTGATGAAAATGGCATTTAAAGTACACAATTTGCTGGGACAAATTAGAGCTACAAATAACAAGAAACAACCGACCAAGGAAAAAGGAGAGATGGAGAAGCAAAGGTGGCATCGTATTGTAAGGGGAGAGACTGTCAGGAGTTTGAGTGATCAAAGAGGGCTCATCTGCAGACACGCTAAAGCCCATCGGGCAGCTCCCGTGGTTTACTACGTTGTCAAAAACAAAAGAATTCCCAGTCTAAGGAGAAGTAAAGTGTTTAAACAGAAAGAGAAGCCTTCATCAGGATGTCATTAGACTCAAGGTCACAGAACACATTCAAGCTCTCAAACAAATTGGAAGAGCTCACAGGCCTTTAGAAAAACCAACTCATATGCAACTTAGACAAGTTGGGGCCCTGTTGGACAGAGCACTCTTGTCAGTGTTTTTACCATTCCATTCTAACAGTCAAGTTTCCACTGCTTGCTAAAATGGGAAATTTTACATGTGTGTGTGTGTGTGTGTGTGTGTGTGTATGCATGTCCCTGTGTGTATGCCAGTATCATTTCATTTGTTTCACTTTGTTTTTTTATATGTGTGTGTGTTCATGTGCACATGCAAATGCACATGTGAGCATATGTTTGTGTGTTTTCTTGTATACATGTGGGTGGGTGTGCTTG
Organism: Rattus rattus; assembly: GCF_011064425.1. Taxonomy (NCBI): domain Eukaryota; kingdom Metazoa; phylum Chordata; class Mammalia; order Rodentia; family Muridae; genus Rattus; species Rattus rattus. The sequence continues at coordinate 102,451,238 of NC_046160.1, read as the reverse complement.
TGTGTGTGCATATGGTGTGCACTCATGTGCACATACACTAGAAGTTGATTTGGGCTGCTTTTCTCAGTCACTGTGCATCTTGATTTTAATGATAGGGGTCTCTCCCTGAACCTGGAGTTCCAGATTTGGCTTTAGTATCTGGCCAGCAAGTTTTGAGAAGCCTCCTGTCTTTGCCTCCTCAGCCCTGGAATTAAAGGTTTAAACCACAACCCCAGGTTTTCATCATCCATGTGAGTTCTAGGGAGTTAACGTACGTCTTTATGCAACCCTCACAAAATTGTGAGCTACTTAAAAACGTTTGACAATTCTGAAGGGCTTCCTGTTTTTTACCTAATCTCCATAATTACCCCTCTCTCTTCAGCACTCACCCCTCTCTATGTATATAAGTATATATGTATGTATGTATGTATGTATGTATGTGTATATGTTTGTATGTATGCATGTATGTGCATATTTTTATATATAAATTCTTCATGAAAAAGGTTATCATGCTATTTTTCTAAATTTTCAGGGATAATCTTCCACATTAATAGATAAATATTATTATTGTGAAACTGTTCTTTTGTCTCAAAATATGTAATATACAGATGATCTAACATAACTGTACATAGGGAAAAAGTGACCCATAAGTCACCTCCAGGAAATGTCATGCTCAGGCTGTTGCCCCACAGAAAAATGGAGGACTGTGTCAGGTTAAGCAGTTCTTGGTACATTCCTGAGACAAGTCCTTGGTGTTGAAAATGTTGCTATCATTTTTTTTATGAGAGTACAATTTAAACAAGTGGGAACCTAGCAGTGTTTTAGAAAGCCTTCATTAGACAACGCTTAGTCTGTGTTGAAGTGATGTTTTGGTACACTGTGTGAAGATGTGCCCTTCCATGCCTACATAAGGCACCTTCTGATTGGTTAAAATAAAAAGTCTATGGTCTATAGCAAAATGCAGAATAGTAAGGTAAAACCTCTGGACAGAGAGAGGAGCTCTGGGAAAGAGAGAGGCACAGAATATTTGCCACTGCCCCAGACTTGAAGGAAGTCTAACTTATGAAATACACAGATAACCAGCCACATGGCAGACATAGAATAGCATAAATGAGTTAATATAAATCAACAGCTAGTTGAGGAGCAAATCTGAGCTAAGGCCAAAAACATTGTAAATAAATGCAAGCTTCTGTGTCATTGTTCAGGTGGAAAGGCCCTGATGATTACAAATGCGAGCCCTTATTCTATTCAAATAGGAGTAAATCACAGGGAAGAAGTGCTGTGTGCCTACCAGAATTTCTTCAGAAACAACTGTGGCACCCCCAAGGCAGCAGAAGCTGGGGGGACAGCCATCAGAGAGAGGACAGCAGGGTTTTGGATTCTCCTTTCCATTCGTCCTTCAGACTAAGAACAATTTACAATTGTAATTTCTCTTTATCATGTCTTTCTTTCCACCTTTTCCTCTCAACCCTTTCATGGTTTATTGCAGCCAAGGCTTGGCTCAAATGTCACTTCTTCTCTAAAACTGACTCCCACCTAAAATTTATCTGTTTCCTCTGTTCAATCAGGGCATTTAGTCTACGGTGCCGAACACATAGTTCTATGCTGTAATTATTCACTTACTGATCTCATCTCCCTTCCCAGGCTATAAAGTCCTTGAGCGTGGACTTCTTAAAGAGTACAATTAAAGGTTCATCTTGACTGCTTGATGAATAAGTCCACTCAGTACATCCTTCTGTGGACCTACTGTGTGCCAGTTATAGTAAAGGCAATTCCTGTTCATCATCTGGTATCACGGAGGAGTCCCTGTTCAACACCATCTGCTGTACAATAAACTCCAAATAACTATAATAAGAATAAAATATATGCCCCAGGAGGGAGCTCACAAGATGTCACAAGAGATTTTTATCTAGAAGAAGAAATGCTATTATCTTCTCCAGGCATTTCCCTAAGGAAATGGTATGGATATCTGAGGCAATCAAGCTTAGCTTAGTTTAAAGAAAGCACGTACCATGCAGTGCTTCTGTGACACTGTGTGGTGAAAGAACTCTAACAAATCAACTCTGATTCTTTTTGCCCCAACAATTGACCTTAGCAGTTGAACTTACATTTGACTGAAGCTTCTCCACTCTCAGACAGAGTCTCAACACATCAGCTACTAGGGTAATAGATGAGTGACCGCCAAGCCCTGCTGCCTTCTCATAGCTATAGGGACTAGCTTTAAGGAAAGGAGGCCCATTTTTCTGAGTATGGATGTTGCACGCTGAAATTTTGGCTCTCTTTAAACAAATGAGAAAAAAAAGTCTTGGGGCTGCCACATCTAATAAAAATAGAACAATATATGTGCTATATTTTACACAAGACACACAAACTATGTGGCTTAATCACAGCTCCCCCTCCTTCCTGGGTAAAAAGCACAAAATCAACCTTCACGTATGTCTAGCTCCTTGAGAATTCATCTGCAGAAAGTGTTACACTTACATTGAAGAGCTAAGCGATACATGTCTTCATTAATTAGAGGAGAAAATAGGATAATTAAATAACAAACCCAAGGCCTCCAACAATCTTAACCTTGGGTCAAAGGATGGGCCCTTTACAGTTATAATCTTGTCTCGTATAACATTTCATTTCACTCAAATATTAGCAGCCACGCACAGCCATTGGTCTGGAGATCCATGTGTATTCTCTGTGGTTTGTTTCCTTAAGTACTCATACCATCCACCCAATCAGTGAAGTATGCAAATTTTACCTCTTTAAGGCAGCCCATGAAGTTGTTGCTCACAGGCGAGCCTGGCAAGTCCGCAGTGCTTGGGCTTCCACCAACATAGAAGAAGTCATCTGAGCCCAGCATGGTGTAGTCCTCTTGAGTGTAGCCTGTTGTGGTGAGGATGCCATCCACAGAGATTGTCACCTGGTAGTGGGACACAGGGACAAAAGAAAATCCCAGCAATGACCTTACAATCCTACGAAAACGTAATGGTTTCCCCTACTTGTGGTTTCAGCTCCATTAAGATTTTTGGTGAGGTATTCTTTCTAATTTGGCTCGACTTTGGTATGGGCAGCCAAGTTCCATTTTCTGGTCTGCCTTCCTATGTCCCAAGCCTATCGTCTGCCCTGGTAGTTAAAGGGACAGTGTGTTAGAATGACTGAGTATCTTCTTCCACCCACTTCACTGAGTCAGGCTAGAAAATGGAACCACCCTCAGACGATAGCACTTGTCTCGGTTCACTGCTAAAAATGATTGTTTTTTTTTCTCTTACAGTTATTTATGGTAGTAATGAAAAACATCAAAGGAGACATTCAACAATGGTATATGTTAGGGGTTGGTCTTTGGTTGTTAGTGGTTTTCCCCCCTTTTTTCTTTTCTTTTTTTATTTGTAATTTCTATGGTTCACAGCACACTAACAAACATGCATTCAGGGTAAGGAAGGAGAAGGGTCTGTGTTCTAATGTGTCCAGAATGATACATGCTATGGATTACCCCAGGTACCAACCCCTACCCTCCCTTAGCTACCACCACCACCACCAGAAGAAATGACCCAAACTCCAAAAGCAACTTTAACCAAAAGAAATGAATGTTGAGGCAATGATAACCAAAATAAGAATAAGAATAATGCCGAAGGGGAGGATCAGCACTCACACGCCCACCATCCACAAGCAGAGGGCAGAGAGAAAAAGTTGGAGTCCAGAGCATGCGCACACCGCACACTGACACACCCATGCGGAAATTATCTGGAGCCAAGAGAGAAGGCAGGGCAGAAAAGTAGTTCTGTGGGGGCGAGGGGGGACAAATAACAGAATCAAAATCCACACCACACATGCATGCATCAAACAAACTGAAGAAAATAAAGTAGAAGTGGGGAGGAATAAAACACTCAAAACTAAAGAGTTTAATTCTTCCTCTGCCTACCACCTCCCTCACTGGAGAGAAAAAGGAAAAAAGAAAAAAAAAAAGAAAAGAAAAAGTCCAAACCCAACCCCCAAAAATATGAAAAATGAGAGGAAGATGGAGATTGGAGTAAGGAGAGAGTGAAACTGGATGGATGGTTGGTTGCCAGTTGTTAGTAACATGGACAAATGGGGACAGATGCTGATGCTGATGGGTGTTCCACGAGACAGGACCATGCCATGCAGTGTGTATGAAGAAAACAATTGGTGGCACTCCCTTTGGCCACAGTGGGGAATGAGGTCAAAGAAGAGAGAGAGAAGGATTAGAGGAAGCAGCATCTTTTCCTCCCCAAGATCACCTGTGGCAGCCACAGCTACAGAAAGGGACAGAGAGAGGAATTAAGGATTAGGGAGGAGACAGAGAAAACAGGAAGAGAGAAGGAAGGGGGGGGAGACACAGTAGAAGGAAGCCCTCATTGGAAATCTCTGTTATCCCTAGACTGTTATTTAGAGGCTTCAAAATAAGTAAATAAATAAATCAATAATTGAAGAGATTTCCTTAAAAAATAACGTTGGGGGGTAAAAAACAAAGTAAAAAAAGGCTGGAGATAAAGAACTGTCCCCAACAAACTTAAATAAATACTGTTTTCAGGACAGCTACGTTTTCTTCTGTTTCCTTTTTAAAGAAAAAAAAAGTCTTTCCTTTAATTCAGCAACAACAACAAAAAAAATGAAAAGGAAGAGGAAATAAGTCTAAAGAGGACAAAAGGAGGGTTGGGGGGAGAGGGGGAGCAACACACGGCAAACCCAAAAGAAGACAATAAGAATGATATCTACCAGACAATGTAGTTTGTTTACCATAGCGTGTCCGATGCCTGAGTGCTTTGCGGAGAAGGGGGAAGAAAGGAAATTAAAAATTGTGAACAGAACGATTGTTAATTAAAAATAAAAACTAAAACCAAAGATGAGTTGTTAGGGTGTTAGTACATTAGTCGGTTAGTAAAATGACGCATCGTATGAGTGATCTTGTGTTAGTTTTTCAAAAGAAAGGCACCCAACACAGAAAGAGAGTGGGGAGGAGACAATGAAACCAGGACTCTATGGAAACTCTTGCTTAGGGACTGAGCCAGCAGGCAAGGCAACTGCCCCTTCCTTCCAAATACCACTTAGACCAACACCTCACCCCTTAGAATTAGTACCATACTTACTTCTCAGGGCTCTTCTGAGACAATGCTGCCAGGGTTCCCTTTCCACCCCCTAATAAACACATACACATCCCCTGTACTGAAAGAAAAGATCCCCGCCAAATAAACCCCTCCATAGGTAGATAAAATATAACTACGTAGTAATAGCATGTTAGGATTTCTTTTCACATCTGAATCTAACTACATGGATGGACCATTCTGAAAAGAACCTCACACAGCAAGACTTCATTATGCTTTATATTGTAGGTCTCAGCAAGCTAATATGTGACCCCATGGATTTCTGTGAATTTGTGAGCAAGAGGGAACACTCTCATGTTTCTTCTACTTCCAGTTTATAATGCCTGTGATATAAGAATACATCAAGATTTATTTTTATTACCCAATAAAGTTATTATTTTCTTCACTTTGTCAGAATGGGCAGGGAGGCACTTCCCTCCACCCCCAATTCCTCTGGAACATTGTATTTTAAGCTTTTAAACAACTTTTTGAATGGGTAGCAGGAAGGGGGGTTAGATTAAACACGATTGGAAAAGCCCTCACTACAATTAATCTCTTCCTTGCTGATAATTTTCAAATGTTAAATTGACCACACCCTTTTGAGCTAGGAGTCTGAAAAGTCTGGGACACCTGCCCCCTATTCTGTGTGCTTTACCAAAAGTGGTACCCAGAGGTGAAGCAGGTGATGTGGAGAGAGTTGACCTTGGGAACTAATAAGATAAAAAGCAATCCTTCCTGTGTGATCACAGGCACTCTGTGTGTGTGTGTGTGTGTGTGTATGTGTGTGTGTGTGTGTGTGTGTGCGCGTGCGCACGCATGCGAGTGCACACACACATACACACACACTATAATTTACAACAAATACATAGAGTCCATATTCCAAACTTTTCAATCAGAAAGTACCTAGGCTAGGCTCTGAATTGGAATAAGGACTTAAGCATATACTGGTAGCCATGGGGTGGGAAAGAGTTTCTCTGCCCTATTTGGTAAAGGATATTCTTATGAAAGCCATGCCCAGGCCAATTTTTCTTAAATAAATCTTTCCTACCAAAAACATTATATTTTTGCCAAAAAAGTAGATGGGTTCTCTTCAGCTTATTATCAAATATTTATGAAGCTATTTAAAGTTTATTTGAAATATACAAAGCCTTCCATTTTTCTCTAATGTATTCTAGGGAACTGAAAAGGGACAATAAACATATTTTAATGGGTAGCATAATAATCTTAGATTAGACAATATTAAGTGGACTTTATTTGTGAAAACCAACCTCTCTCTCTCTCTGAATTTTGATTTCAAAGATTTCAAGTGATACAGGTATGTCCTTTTTTTTTTTTTTTGAGATCAAGATTCTCTCTGCTAAGAAATACTCCAAATCCCAAGAACTCACAGCTTTAATTAGAATAGGAAGCTCCATTTGCCTGCTTCCTTGGCAGCAGGCAGAAGTAGTCACCTCTGGGACTGACTGCTCAGCTTCTAAATCATTTGCATATCACAGCGAATCTAGCACCCAGACCATGGATGAGCTCATAATCCTTCTGGAGCAGAAGGTACTTTGCATATTTAGCCAGCGCACATGGCTGGGGAGCATTGTAATCAGAGTTTGCAAATGCAAGCTATGGTGGAGTAAGGTTAAGTGACTTGTCCAAGGGCACAGAGAGAAGCTGGACCTTCGAACTCAGAATATATTAGAAACTCTACAGGGTGATTTTTCTCACGATGCTCCTGACCGAAAAACATCACAACAATATGTGAATAATTTAATTTATCTGTTCTAGTTTAAAGGGCTTAACTGGGACCTGATACTCTTGGGAAAGTGGTTTTAGTAGAAACAAAAGCTAGAGTTTTGGGAGCAACTTAGAATCATTCATGAACAAGTAGGAAGTGGGTGTGGAGAGAGCAAGAGAAGCAAATTGATGGGACATGTGACCTGATAATGCTACCCAGAACATGCAGCTTCCCCTCAGATGACTGAGGTCATCTATGTGGTAAGAATGTAGGGCGGTTGTTACTTGACAGCTCCACTCTAAACAGAATGGGATCCTCCAATCAGTTGGCTTCCTTGATAGAGTTAAGAGTGTAGATGAAGGTTTTGACGATAATGTGATCCAATGTGTACCAGCCTTTGCCATTTGTTTAGCATTTCACAGGAGTCATACCTTTATCAAACAGAAAACATATGCAAACACCTGTCATGTCTCGTGCTTTCATGTTTACACAGGACCTCTCGGAATCAATCACATTGCAAGAAGAAAATGCGATCAGCACTTTCTGGAAATTTGCATACTGTTCTCTGATTAATAAAGGATGAAGGCTGTCCAACTGGGTTGCGTGACAAATTTACAAGTCGAGAAAAGTACCAACTGAAAATAGACACATGAAAAAGACAATCTCAGCACAGACCTTGGCTTTGGTGGGAAATGCTTTTCTTTGGCTGATGTGCACTGATAAGGTTTGATTATTATCATTATTAGTAATGGAATGGAAAACGGCTTTGCTTGGCTCAGGCTTTCTGGACGCGGTGTCACCTGACGGGGTTGCCTGCTTAGAATCCACAAGCGATGGGAGTTCTCAAGCACACACAGCCTCACGAAAGCCGCTCCAAAGTTGACATTTTTATGTGGGTGCTTCCGTTTGCCAGGCCTCCCAGGCAACTGAAGAGTCTCGGAGGTAGAGACAGGGGCAGTGAGGCAGGACCACAGCATCAGGGAACAGAGAAACATGAGTTCAGAGAGATCCTGGCTAATTAATTCTAAGGCTAGAGGTTCACATAACAGTGGGAAAAGAAAAGAAAAAAAATAACCAAAGGTGGGGAGGGATGGTAAATTAATGGGAGAGGGAAAAAAAATCAAGATTTTCTTTTCCTGGAGGGAATTAAAATGATGACATCATGGCAATGACTAACTTAATTAAAAAACGAAAACATATACTCAAAGAATGAGGACGATCCATCAAGCTGTGGAAACAAAATGTTGTCCCTAATTGAATTTAACAACAATATGATAAGATTCGAAAGTAATTAAGAAAATGATAAAAGGAAAGCAGAATAAGAAGGCTGAAAGTACTTATCATTTTTATTATCTATGCGACTGATCTTTTTTCCCCTTAAATAGCAAATACAAAGGGGATTCGAAGGATGAGGAGAAAAGTAGTTTAATCATTTTTCCTTCTGAAATTGCAAAAATTTGGAGAAAGTTATACTTTGACATATCTATACCCAGATCACTAGACTTTGCGACCTCACCAGCCACGTGCCCCACAAAGTGTCTGCCTAAGATGGGCCTTCCAGGCTCGCTGTTCCCCGGCCATTACCTGCCGAAGATTACGTGTCACTTTGACATCATGCCAGGCGTTGTCGTTGAATTTCCCATTCACTGGCTCCACAATGGCCTCAAAGGCCCCGGACCCCAGGTTAATGACCAAGGAGACCGCACCATCCTTCAGAGCCAGGTTAACATAGTCGGCCGACTTGCCCGTGTGGAGGATGAGCCCATTGCGTTGCCAGGTCTTAAAGGAAAGGGTGATTTCATCGCTGCTGCTCTGGATGGGATTCTGGGACAGGTCATAGCACAGATACTCTGAGCCTCGGAAGGTGGCCACGTTCTCCTCTCGAGCTGTAGAAAAAGAAAAGGACAAAGTGGTTATGCCTTGATGAACAAGAATTTACTCTAGATACCTCCTACTTAACTGCGGAAAACAGAAGAGCTGACTATCGAGAAACTATGTGTCCACACAACAGTGAACAACACAACAGCTTACAGGAGTGGGCTATCTTTCCTTTAAATGTTCTGGAAAAAGAGCGTGAGTAGAAAATTCATTCAAAACAGTCAAGGCAGTCTCTCAGTGTACCAATGATGATATTTAAATGCTTATAATAGATCTGCTTCAGAATAGATAATTAACTGTCCTTTCTAACAAAAGACTCCTTAGCTCTTGGTACCTTTTATTAAACAATAATTTAAAATCAATTACCCTAAAAGATTTGGCTTTGATTTCCATCCATCAGAAACCTAGCTAACTGTGGTTTTCATGGTAAAATCAGGAGCTTGGAGCTCACGTGGCTGGGTTAGTAAGTAGAAGACTGGACCACAGAAGATAATACGTCAGGTGAGAGAAAGGGCACAGAATGGAACATGGTAGAGCTTCCCTCGGCCTGAGAGCTACCCAACCATTAGACTCAAGCAAAGGGGTCTTGTACTCTGGGCAGATGAGAGGTTTCATCTCAGCATGCCCCTTCCGGATCGGAACTTAGCTTTACACACGTATCCCCCAAACTTGAAAACAAGGCCCAGACAGGATGCTGGAGCATCTCTACTTCACTTCAAGACCACATCTCAGGCTTTGGCTCATTGAAATTCGCTAGTCAAAGCATGTTTGAGTAGGCATCTTCTCTGGAACCACTGTTTTCTGAAAGAAACACATGGTGCAGCTGTCTACCCATCAGAAGACAGCGCTCACTGTATTGATTGGGGCATCCGCATGCATTAATCCAAGATACCTTGTAATTAAAGACATAGCTGAATGTCGGAAGGGAACTGCAGAAGTTCATGGGTTGAGAACCAGGGGGATGACCTATTCTCCTTCCAGCACTGTTTCTCAAGGAGGCAAACATTTGTAAACTTGAGCCCAGACATTCAGAAAGATAGAAAGGTATTTTCAGGTAGGAGAGAGCTAATTTGATCAATTTGCAGTGTATTGGATCCTCAATTTTGGCACGCTGCATCTGAATGTGCATGCGTCTTCATATCAGGCAGACTCAGAATGTATTATATCATATCAGACTTGGTCAACTGCTGTTTAAACACACTGAAGTGATCAAAGAAAATGGACAATAAGATACATGTAGATACACAGTTTCCCTTTGGAGATTGGGGGCTACAAACTGAGCTTGGGGGGATTCTTTTTTCCTTGGCTAACTACATTTCAACCTTATGAGCCAAAACTAAATCCACCTGACCTCATGTTCCTATCAACCACCTTAGCCCTACACAAATCACTTTAGCAAAATAAGACATACATATTCTAACCACATGGTAATAAAGTGAAATAGAACACTTACTATGTTGAGAGAGAAAACCCCACTATGAATAGTTAAATTAATCATAACATCCTGTTATGATCACAACATTCTGGAAGCAGGAATTAAGACTACAAATACTTGAGGGTTAAAGAAGTGAAGTTCCTTCTACATGCTACACAGGTGCTCAGTAATGTGTCTACCTGCATATTTCTGTACACTTACATCATAAGCAAATGTATCTGCTTACCTATAGCTAAATTATAGTAGGTATTTGTATGTCCACTTATATATATGTGTGTATAGACATCCATCCACATATGTATATATGTGTCCATCTATTTGTGTGTGTGTGTTTCTATCCATAAAATGTGTGTGTGTGTCCATCTATTTGTGTGTGTGTGTGTGTGTGTGTGTGTGTTCATCCATACGTATGTTAGGTCACATATATGTATGTGTATATCCATATAAATTATATGTGTGTATATGTATATATTATATGTATATATGAAACACACACACACACACACACACACATATATATATATATATATATATATATATAATCTTAACCAAACATGTAAACCTAGCATGTATTTATTCCTGGTTCTTTTTCTCAAAACTAGCCTCAAAAAGTCATGAAGCAGAAAATTGACACTGTTTACATGTTTGAAATATACACAGACTAATCTCTATTGCTCTGTCTATTGTTACAATCTCTCCAATCTGTCCTCTCATTAGTGAAGAAACGTATCTGTTGAAATACAACTAGACAACAGACCCGGAAATGACCCTGATCCAGAGCAGAAGACAATCATATGGAGCTGTCATCATAACTCAGCTCTTTCTACACTGGGAGGACATGCACAACTGCTCGGTGGTCCTTCAGACTACACATGGCAAACTATTGGGTGTCGTCAGTGAAAACCTAAGCTATACACTGTGTCCACTGATCTAGAACAGATGAGCCAGGAGAGCGATGCAGAGTTTACATTAATCATGGAGGACCCTTCAAAGGGAAAAGCCTTCACAAAACCAGCAAGGAACCACGATGTTATTTAATGTACCAGACCGTGCTTAATATTTTTCATATAATTAGAGGAGAAATCTGTCAAAAAATAATATGTTTTCAAATTATATGATATTTTAGGGATTGTCTGATTTAATGCCTTTATTTTATTAAGGAAAAACTTGATGTCTAAGGATAAGTGAGTGGCCAAGATGACACAGTGTAATCAGGATTTGAAGGACTTCTGGACTTTATCTGTCCCTATGATTATCACTTGCAGTATGCCACATGCTCCCAACTAACCTCTCTAAGATTGTGAGTGATTTCATGGAGCTGTGGACTTGTAAGCCAAACTGACATTAAGCAAAGTGAGCCACAACCAATTACCCCTCCAAGGTTAGCCACATCCGCTTACCAAAAGAAATGCTTACTTTCCCACTGTGATCTCGGACTACAATTAAAATAAGAGAAAAGCTAATTTTAAAATGTATATGGCCAAGAAAGGAGAACCAAATGGAAGTATTACCAGAGAAAAGAGAATACCACAATAAATAAATATTATATGAAATCATTTTGAGAGGGAACTTGCGAATGCAAATCAGATATTTATTTGTGCTAATATTTCATGGCACAATCTCTAGTGGAGATTGTTGAAGCAGTTCTCAATTCTCCTGAACTCTCCACTTAATGGTGATTTTGTTCAGTTTACCTCTTCCCTGGGCCAGAGTGGGTGATTACCCAACTACCCAGCTATCTCATTCTAGCAGGTGTCCAGTGAAAACAATAAACACGTGAGAGGTCTTCTCAGAATCATTCATCATTCTCTAGATCGGCAAATGTATTTTGGTAAATTCCTAGGATTTATTCTGCCTGAATTTTGAGAGGAGACACTTGCCACATACCCCAGTCTCTCCAAGCAAATAAAGGCTAAGAAGGAGACAGAAAAGGACTTTTAGAAAAGTATTCTAAAAGTCTCACAGTGGAGATTATTTTTCTCCCCAAACCCCGACCTATCTTAATTTGTTCCAGTAGCTGAGAATCCGGCACACTCTTATCACCTTGAAAACCATACTGGGCTGACAGTCAACATAATCAAAAGGGCAGAACCAGATAGTGACAAAATATATTTCTGAGTTGATTCAATTCACCAGTTGGTAAAAAAGGCCATAGTGCCCCAAATTCATTTTTTTCTACATAATGCTTACAGTGAGAATGGGGTTTGAAAAGACAATGCAGTCACCTTGTATGTATTCAGGCTAAACAGGTGGAGAAAATGAATGCAGGTGATTATGTAACACAGCACACAGAGGCTTAGCATACAGCTCTGGCTTGGCACGAGAGAAGGCACTAACGTGGCTAATGGTCTGCTGAGATCCATCTAAGCTGAGATCCATCTAAGTAATATGCCAAAGTTTACTATCCATGGTGTAACTATTAAAATAAAAATGTTATTGTCACTGTGTGAAAAGCAGAGCTCAACTCCTTACAACAGCAAATCATTTAGCCATTGTTTGTAAGTGTCCCATTGATTAAACACTAGCTGGGATCTAGATATGTATAGCTGGAGGTTTTAAACCAGTTTATGTAAGATACATGAGACACTGATCTTTCAAATAGCCTGCTCATCGAAGTCCTGAAATATAGGTGACATTAACAAGCATTTATTCAACTTCTCCACAATTCAAAAGCAGAGATCCAAGTAGGGATTCGTAGAATGATAACTCTCAGAGAAATTCCAAAGTAATTTGAAATACCCAGTGCAATGCTTTCTTAGTATGCACTACAAGAAATGTGACTTTGTGGCTTGGTGTATTACAACCCCAACTAGATCTGTGGATCAAGACACACACACATACACACACATACACACACACACACACACACACACAGACACACACACACATCTATATCTATGCACTTGTGGATGATGGATAGAAAGACATTTAGATAGATAGATAGATAGATAGACAGACAGACAGACAGACAGATAGTCATTGAGAATTGCTGAACGGTTATTTCTTTAAGGTTTGGTTTAGTTTTGACACATAGGTTCATGATAGCCTCTAACTCACAATGCAGCCAAAGATAGAAGAAACTTCTTATCCTTCTTCCCCTGCCTCCACAAAGCTAGGCTTACAAGACATGCATATCAAGCTTGGCCCACTGCATATTTTACTGATAGGAATGAAAGGAACTCAACTGTTACTGCTAAAAGAGTATACAATTTTAGAAAAGAATTTTGAACTCCCTTCCCAGGGGTGGCCTACAGTGGCTCAGCCCACTGGTCTATATAATTTTACATTTTATAGGAATGAAAAGGACACAAACTCAACATGTGGGTTATATACAGCCACCCAATTAGACAAGATGGATGAAGCAAGAAGTGCAGGCCGAAGCCGGATGAGATCGCTCTGAGAGATACAGCCAGAATTTAGCAAATACAGAGGCGAATGCCAGCAGCAAACCACTGAACTGAGAATCCTGAAGGAATCAGAGGGAAGGCTCAAAGGGGCTCAAGACCCCATATGTACAACAATGCCAAGCAACCAGGTCCAGGATATACATGGACTGAGATCCGGGACTCTGACATCATAGGAAGCAATTTTATCCTAGTAAGAGCACCAGGGGGAAGCCTTGGGTCCCATAATGAACCCCCCAGGAACTAGATTGTTGCAAGGGCAGCAAAAGGCCAAAAAAAGGGTTAGGGGATGTTTGGCAGGAATAACACTCAAAGTAGTTAAAAAAAATGGCACAGAAAGTTGAGAAACAAATGTGGACTGGATAAAGAGAGACTCCAAGCATTTTGGAAGTAGATGCTCATAGATTTCTCCACATGTAACTTATTTCCAAATGCTATCTTAACCATTACTCATCTTTTCTCTGCAGCCTATGAGAGGAGTTTGATGTGTTTATACCAATGAGATGGAGTAGAGCCCTGAAGAGGTGCGGGAATTTGGATGTATTATCCAAGACAGTAGGAAGGGGTACTTCTAAGCCCCACAATACTGGAATTGATTCTTAATCCACTGTTTTTACTCTTCCACCGCAGCCTCTGTGCCTCAAATTCTCAGGACAGGTGAAAGGCGCACACAGTGTGTGAGGTACTTCAGCAGGATGAAGTCCAACCTGTCAGAGGTGGTGGGGAAATCTGTGATAGTGACAGGTGAAGGACTACCCAGGCAGGAGGAATCCAAATGGGGAAGCAGGGGAGGAGGCTGAAGTTTCCTCTTAATTCTCTGGTGGAAAAAAAAAGTCAAGACACTTGAAAGAACTTATTAAAATGCAGCCCCCCTCTGGAGTGGCTAAAACCAGTGGCCCTGAGCTGAACACCTGCTGTGCTCCAGACAGCTCCTGGAGCCAGCCCTCCTCCTAATGAGCCTTGGAGATGAAACTGTGCACATCATGCCATCCTTTGTCCTTCAAATTGGCCTCATACAGCCTCGCAGTACTTCAGTCTGCAATGATGCAAAGATAACCCTGGATGCCCATCCTGGCTTGGCCCTCCCAGAACTAATGAGGCACAAAAAACACATGGGCTGTTGCTGCCCTCCCCTACAAGACAAAGGGCTGGCCCGGGCCTCAGACTGGTCTGCAGTCTCATTTCATCCAACTCCACAAACAGCAGAGGCCATGTAAGGCTTCCTCCCAGCATCCACAATAGAAGTAATGGCTTCCCTAGTTGGGAATTCACAGATCACTTGGCTTCTCTGGCCACTGCTCCTCAAGGCGGATGATCAAGGAGTCCAAAGCAGGGCAAATACAGCTGCAGGGAGAGGCTGAGAAATTTACAAGTCTTCTGCCTGATTCTGGGGACAGGACATGAATGGAAAAAGGACTTCACATCCACTTAATTCAGAAAGGTGCCTTGAGCTAAAACAGACTAATCAGGAGGCAGCACAGGTTTTTGGTGATTCTGTTCCCTTTCCAATGCAACATGCTAAGGAACCAACTTAAGAACCAGAATACTTCACTCCAAAGGCCTTTCAGAGCTGGGAACCTAACAGACAGCACTCAAATGTCTGTTAGATTTGTATGGATTGCATTTGCAAAATGAGTATTTGCTAGACAGATGTGTACTGGGCATCATCTAACAGCATGTACCACTAAAATCTGAGAAAGGACAGATTTTCATGTTGGTCAGAAGGCTCACAGGACTGCACTTCTGGTGAAGGTTGAAAGACATGATTGGTTATGTCTCCTTAAGGCCAAAGAAAGCATGAAGACAGACCCAACTGCTGAACCCCTCACCTCAAAAGAAAATCAATGGAATTCTTTGTTTGCCCACATCCCATCACAGGGGTGTTTTTCAGAACAGAGGTTAGCAGCAGACATTATTTGTGTCACTATGAGCAAGCCTCACAGCAAAAGAGCACAAGGGAAATTTCGCCTCCTCAGGCCATTTCCAACCCTTATCCTCAGACTGTTTGTGCGGAAGATGCAGGAGAGAAATAAATGGACTGTTGCACACTGCCTGGTCACTCACCATCCTGCCGAGGCTTCTTGAAAGAGATGAGAACAGAAACAGTAAATCAAGTTGTCACTTAGAAAATAAACAGCCAGCATCCTGGTGAGGAACGCTCCTCCGGTCCATGAAAGAATGGCCTGGAAAACCACGCTTGACTGAAATCACTAGAAAGCTAATGGCATCCTGAAGTCTGCATTGCTCTCAATTGCATTACAATACATTTAAATTTTTGTTCATCTCTGCAAGGAATAAAGGGTCACAGGAATGCCCTGTGCTGGCGATGTACCAAGTGCCAAATGCACATGGGTCCCAGGAGAGAGGAATAATTAGGTACCTTTTACAAAAGAAGAAAAACCCTAAAGCTAAATTGTTTTGAATGCCTGTTGAGTTCCAAGGACTTACATGGTCACACTCATGGGACACTCCATATAGTTTGACTATTAATTGGATGCGTGGGTTGTAATGATAAAGATGTTGAATTGGAAGACTTGGATCTCACTCTCACCTTTACATTCATTTTGCTGAAATCTACAGGAATGCAGCTTTTCCTTAAGTTTTCTAATTGTTTGTTACTCTTTCTAGTGAACATAACCAAATTATGTCATTTACACAATTGATATGAGATATGTGTTATAGGTGGAGTTTGATAGACACCCTAACTAGCTCATAATTTGAATGCTTGCTCTCCAGGTAATAGTGTTATTTAGCAGATGGGAGTTGGGGACTGTGGGACCATTAAGAGGCAGCAACTGTTTCCTGGTGTTACAAAAGTCAAGAAGCCTTTATTGCACATCCAGCTGCCATGAATTCGC
Source organism: Rattus rattus (assembly GCF_011064425.1). Lineage (NCBI taxonomy): Eukaryota > Metazoa > Chordata > Mammalia > Rodentia > Muridae > Rattus > Rattus rattus. The sequence continues at coordinate 102,434,868 of NC_046160.1, read as the reverse complement.
CACCCTACCCCATGCCTCTTCCGCCATGATTGATGGAGATCCTTACAAATATGAAATAAAATAAAAAGTATTTTCTCCCTTAAACCATTCGTGCTGAGTATTTTGGTCACAACCACACAAAAATAACTAACACAGCATGAAGACCACCAAGTTCTTGGCTCAGTTCCCAGTCAAATACTAGCTCTCACATCTGTTGAGAATGTCCCCACAAACACAGAATTCCAATTGAGTATGATGAGCATCTCATAGCTGATACAGGCACAAAGGAGAAAGTGTAGCCGATTATGAGTCCTTGCCAGAGATTACATTTTAGCTGTTAAAAGTTCATGTATAAAGGGATAAAGGAAATGGTAGTCCTAAGAAGCACTGTGTTTGTGAGTATGGTTCATTAAGAAAGCCTAGCTAGCTGCTCAGGGAATGATGAGAAGCTCGGTGACTGCTTCGGCGGGCATCTCTGCATGGCTTATGATACAGAGTAGGGCCCCAATCCCCTAGCACTGGGGATGTGGAACCAGCAGAGAAAATCTTTCATGTCTAAGCTAGCTATTTCTGAGTAGCTCCATTATATTTGTCTGAGATTCACACGAAGGTGAGAGGGTTCCACAAGACAAGTTCAAGGAAGAAAGGATTTTTCTAGAAAACCAGTGGTGAAGCCAATTGGGTGGCATATGACTGACTGGCTTCCACTAGCAAGTTAAGGAATACATTGTATATTTAGTTTTCCCTTAGTCATTAGGATGAATGCGTATAAAAACTGATGACATAGTTTTCCACTACCCACTTCTCTTTTTAATTGCAGGCCAAGCACTTTACATTGTAGAGGGGATCTCTTTCTCTATCCCATGGTGCCTTGAGAACATTTCCTCCTTCATCACTAGAGGAAAGAGTTTGGAAGTAGCACTTTAATCTTGTCTCCTCTGCATAATCTTTTTTTTGTTTTTTATTGGATATTTTATATATTTACATTTCAAATGTTATCCCCTTTCCTGGTTTCCCCCTCTCTCATTCCTCTATCCCTGCTTCTATGAGGGTGTTCTCCCTCCCACCTACCCACTCCCACCTCATCACCTTGGCATTCCCCTACACTGGGAAAATGAGCCTTCACAGGACCAAGGGCTTCTCCTCCTATTGATGCCAGACAATGCCATCCTCTGCTACATATATGGCTGGAGCCATGGGTCACTCCATGTGTACTCTTTGGTTGGTGGTTTAGTCCCTTGGAGTTCTGGGGGTAGGTTCTGATTGGTTGATATTGTTCTTCCTATGGGGTTGCAAAACCCTTCAGCTCCTTCAGTCCTTTCTCTAACTCTTCCATTGGGTATCCCATGGAGTCCAATGGTTTGCTGGGAGCATCCTCCTCTGTATTTGTCAGGATCTGACAGAGCCTTTCAAGAAACAGCTAAATCAGGCTCCTGTCAGCATGCACTTCTTGGCATCTGCAATATTGTCTGGGTTTGGTATCTGTATATAAGATGGCTTCCCCAGATGGAGCAATCTCTGGATGGCCTTTCCTTCAGTCTCTGCTCCATACTTTGTCCCCATATTTCCTTTAGATAGGAACAATTTTGGGTTAAAAATTTGGGGATGAGTGGGTGGCCCCATCCCCCATCCAAGACCCTTGCCTAACCACTGGATAGGGTTTCTACAGGTTCTCCCTTCCACCCTTTGTTGGACATTTCAGCTAATCTCATCCTTCTTGGGAGCCTCTTGCTTTCCCGGCATCTAGGACTTGCTGGTGACTACCCCCAGTTCCCCATCCTCCATTGCTATACACCTCTGTTCAAATTCCTGACCCTCTGCATATCATTCCAGTCTCCTCCCATACTTGATCATGTCCCCTTTCCCCCTCTCCTTCCTCTCTTCCTCCCAATGCCCTCTCACCTTCCACCTCCCATGAGTATTTTGTTCCCCTTTCTAAGAAGGACTGAAGCATCCACACTTTGGTCTCCCTTCTTACGCTTCATGAGGTCTGTGAATTGTATCTTAGGTATTCCGAGCTTTTGGGCTAATATCCATTTATCAGTAAGTGCATCCCATGTATGTTCTTTTGTTACTAGGCTACCTCACTCAGGATTTTTTTTTTAGTTCCATCCATTTGCCTAAGAATTTCATGAAGTCATTGCTTTTAATAGTTGTCTAGTACTCCATTGTGTAAGTATACCATCTTTTTTATATCCATTCCTCTGTTTTAGGACATCTGGGGGTTCTTCCTAGCTTCTGGATATTATAAATAAGGCTGCTATGAACATAGTGGACAATCTTTTCTTTAAAGAGTGGGAAAGTGATTGAACTGTTTGATAATACGAAAAAGGTTTCACACACAGAACCCTGCATTCCTCATTTAGGTGGTTACTGCTCCCATAGTAGTGGGGGAGGGGTTCTTCCTCTTTCAAAACTGTCCTTCCTTCAGGCTTGGGTTTATGAGTATCTTCTATTTCTTCCTTGTACTGGCTTGTTTTGTGTGTCAACTTGACCACACGCTAGAGTCATAGAGAGGAAGGAGCCTCAGTTGAGGAAATGCCTCCATGAGATCAAGTTATAAGCTGTTTTCTCAATTTGTGATCAATGAAGAAGAACCCAGGGCATTTTTGGTGGTTCCTGGATTCAAGGAGGAAGCAGGCTGAGCAGGCTATTAGGAGCAAGGCAGTAAGCAGCACCCACCACGGTTCTGTATCAGCCCCTGCCTCCAGGTACCTGCCCTTTTTGAGTTCCAATCCTGATTCCTTTAGTGATGAACAGTGATGTGTAGGTGTAAGCTGAATAAACCCTTTCCTCTCCAAGTTGCTCTTTGGTCGTGGTATTTCACTGAAGCAATAGAAACTACTACTAAGATGCTCATATTATAAGCCTAACAGAGCAGACCTGTGCAAGAAGTTCTGAGTTTTCAAGCTTTTCTGCTAATTGCTGAGTGAGTGATTGTAAGTCACAGGGAACTCATTCTAATTCATAAGGAAGGTCAACCTGCCTGAATATCTATCTGAAGGACAAGCAGCTACATTCATGTTTGGAGCCCAGGCCTGACGCAAGATGTCATGCTTGGGTCTACTATACAACTAGATCGGATAGCAAAGTAGAGTATTATGACTTACAGCCCCATCTGTCATGTTATAGCCTAACAAACATAGAAAGAAGCACTAAAGCAAGCACACCAGGAGAGATAAAGTACGCTAACTTGTCTTTGGGGTTGCTCCTAGAACCCAACATGCTAGAACCAATGGAAAATTTCAAGTAAATATATCATTAATTTAAAGGCTAGTCTATGTCACAGTATTTCTGAAGATTTTTTTAAAAGTTACATTAAACATAAATGTGATTTAAACGATGGAGAATTAAAACTGAGGTTGTCTTTCTAGAAACAAGTTTAAAATTGAGTTTTGAAATACTTATTTAAACAGTTGTATAATTTTACACGCCCACAGGACTATATATCCTCTCACCTTTGACCAAGGTTAGTTAGAATAAGATGCATGTTGGTAGTTTTATTCTACTTGCTCTTTTATATAACTTACAAACTTAGGGAATTGTACTGTCCAACCAAGTAACACATAGTAAGTACTTATTCTGTGACCCTTGTGAAGACAAAAATATCTACCAGTGGCATAGAGCTAGAAAGAGGATGAAAAAGTTAGGGCTGTTGAACTGTGCTGCTATGTGCCTGTTATCCTAGCTCTGGGGAGGCAGAAACGGCAAGATCCCAGGAGTTAGTTGGCCAGAGCTTAGCCAAATTGGAGACCACAGCCTTCCTCAAAAACTAAATGGAGCATGGTTAAGAAAAACTCAGTGCTAATTTCTGGTGCGTGTGCATGTGCGTGTGCATGTGTGTTTTTGTGTGTGTGCGGGTACATATGTGGGTTTTGTGCATGTATGGTGTATGTACATGTGCGTGGCATACATATATGTATATATATGCACACACACATATAGTGGAGTATATATATATATCACATATATATATTATATACACACATGTACATATACATTATACACATACATATATGTTGTATATGATGTACATACTATTATACAAACACATACACACATACACACAAATGCAAACTCATGCATCACTATATAGAAAGAGAGAGGAGAGAGAGGAAAGGGGTATTAAAAGTGGAGAGTAAAGGGATCCATAAAAAAAGTGAACTCAAAAAAGTAAAGTATTGGAACAATAGAACTCAGCATGTTAGTACCAAAAATCAAATTAATGTTCAGAAAAAATCAGATTAAATATTAAAAAGGCTCATGGATTTTTTTTAATTGTACAAATACTTGGAAACAAAAAAATAAATTATAATCTATGTGGACTTACAATATTTATTTCAGTTGAATCTCTCTTTAGTCTACGGTGAAAACAAGTGAAGAACTGTCCGTGACAGTGCCACAGTGGAGCGGAAGATGTTTTTGCTACATCCTCTCTCAGTAAGTCTGTAATTAGACCCTCACAACACCAAACCTCTCCACTATGAGTATCTTAGTGGTTTGAGTAAAAATAGCCCAATAGGCCCATGGGAAGTGTGCTATTAGGAATTGTGGCTTTGTTTAAATAAAGACATGCCATTGGAAGAAGGCTTTGAGGTTTCAGAAGCTCAGGTCTAGTCACTTCTTCACTGTCTCTCCCTGTTGCCTGCAGATCCAGATGTAGAACTCTCAACTCCTTCTCCAACACACAATGTCTGCCTGCACGCTGCTATGCTTCCTGCCACGATGACACTGGACAAAACCTCTGAACTGTAAGCCAGCTCCAATTAAATGTTTTCCTTCATAAGAGCTGCTGTGATCATGGTGTCTCTTCATAGAAACAGAAAACCAAACTAAGTATCCAGAGTAAATGAGGTGTTGTGAGAATTTAACACATTTTAGAAGTTAATTCACAGCATGGAAGGAGAAAGTAGGGTAGCAGAATTATTGAGGGATCACTGAGAAAGCACAAGCACAAAGAATACTTTCAGTGGACTCAATGGTTTCCTTTATAAAGCCCAGAATGTGTAGAGAGCAATGAATATAAACTATGGGAGAGTATAAATCAATAATGCAGCTTCCATACATAGCAATGGCTAACTGTTGTATTATTTTTAGTAACAAGAACAAAAAACATGTAGGGATGCACTCATTAATTTTGTGTAGTGAATACTTCTGAGAAGGGAGAAAATAGTTGGACCAAGACTGACTCCTCCTTGTGAAACAGGCTTATCCCATCCAGCCCAAGCTGTCCTCCATACTCTTCCCTTATCCTCATGAATGCTAGGATAAGGAAATACATTACCCTTCTATTACCATCCCAGCCAAAGTCTTTATGAAAAGATACGAAGCAAACAAGGTAGGGTATTAAAATTTCTTCAATCTGAGGGTTAAGGTCTAATGTCAGTAATAACTTTTACTATAATTACATACGTCTTAATGGCTGCAATATTCCATATTTTTAAAAGTTAAAATCTCTACAGACAATTCTAATAAAACACCTAATCACTAGATCTTTGATGATCACCTGGTTATTTTATACATGGTGTGAATGTTATCAGTCATACGCTGTGAGTATCAATTTCCCATGCTTTTTCAAAGCTGCATGTAGTCCCGCAAGGACTAAAGTTATAGAAAATTATGCAGAAATGCAGTTGAACTGTTCAATGGCCCCAAAGTCACCATTTCCCACTTGTACTCCTCTTACTGTGCAAAGCACTCCTACTTTGCTAGGGGCCTTGGCACCACAGAGCTCAGACTGACTTCCTTTGGGGCAAGAGTGACATGATGATGGATAGAAGTCTTGGGATAGAATAAGGCACAGGACTTGCTATTGTGAAATAGTTCCACAGCAAACACCTGAAGCTGGCATCTGAGATCTGTCTGTCACCTGGGCACCTGCCACAAACCTGGTAACCTTTTTACTTTTCCCACAGCAGAATAAAATCATGGGAGTCCTTTAAGAATGGCCCCACTGAGACTGCTGGGTTAGTAGCTACTCCCCAGCCTTTCCTGCAGAGGAGAGAGGGCAGCCTGCAGACCAGTCCCTCTTTTGTTCTCACTGTGGGCTCTAGCCTGCAAGTCTAGACACAGTGCTTTGTTAAAAGGCCCTGGAGTCAATGCCTGGACAAGATCAATACGGCTTTTTATGACACAATGAAAACTTTCTATTTTGTTAAATGTGGCTAATCTACCATTTCTGCGGTACTCCTAAAGCTTTCAGGGCCAAGCCTGAGACCAGGTGATTAAAGCCCTGTTCGGAGACACAAACTAGGGGAACTTTGCCAAAGGAGAAACACAAATCCTGAAAGCCTACACCAGGTTTTCTTTTTAAAACTAACCATGCATCCCTCTCATCTCAAGAAAAAAAAGACAGAGCACTGAGGAAATGCTGGTGATACTGGGAAAAATTCAAACTGCTTGATTCCTAGGTTTCCAAGTATGGAAAAATAATGATGCACAGTAATTAAGGAGGGGCCCCGAATAAAAAGACAGTGAAGGTCATGCCTATCAGAGGAGGGTCAGGTCCTGGAAAGCATGTTAAAAATCACTGATGTGACTCAGGAAGCCTAAGTAAAAGGCAAACAACCAAATTCAATTATAGTACCAATATTGTCTACAAAACTAGAATATTGTTTCATTTTCACCACTTCTTTGTCTCAGCTCTAATCCTTCATAAAAGTAGAAGATCTTTGACATAGTATAAAAAGGGCAAGAAAAATATATTTGAACCTCTATTGCACTTCAGTCTTTTACATATAGAAAAGGCATCAATAGATCAAGCATTAGATTTAAAAATTTGATGGAAATTAGGCACGACCTCTTTTAGTGAGTTAAAGGGTACAAGAATTCAAATGCTGCCTATTAAAACCAACATATAATTAATAGAAATAGCATATTGATGCATTCACATGGCAACTGAAGGTGAAATCTTGTCAGGTGGTATACTTGATATGAGTCTGATGTAGCCCTCAGCATTCTTAAGGCAAGAAAATATTTTATTGGCCCTATTTTAGAAATAAATAAACTTAAATTCAGAGAGATGAAATCTTCTTATAAGACCACAGCTAGTAAGAACCAGATTCCAAATACAAATAAAGGCCAACCTCTAAAGACCACGTTCTTACCATTGGGTTATCTGACTCCTTAAAAGAGTTGACTACTTTGTGTAAAACTCTTATCAGTAGCACTCTCACAAAGATGATCTCTATCTCTCTGTCTCTGTCTCTGTCTCTGTCTCTGTGTGTGTGTGTGTGTGTGTGTTTATGTGTTTATGTGTGCACATGTACCTGTATGTGTGCATGTATGACCAGAAGACAACATAGGCTGTCATTCCTTGCAAGACATGAGCTTTACTAATTGAGGCTTCTCCTCAGCCACACTAAATACACATTTGCTTAGAATGCTACCTATCTGAAACCACTTGCACACTCATCATCTAACTTTTGAACATCCTCTAAAAAGCTCAACGGACTGGGATTTCAGCGCTTCCATATATTAGCCATATATGTTTAGATGTGAACAAACACATAGACGACAGGCAAAATCATGGCTGTTCTGTATATTTGTACAACTTGAAATATGTAAGTGTTAAGCAAAAATCTCATGAGAGTATAAACAAGAAAGTCTACTCTTTAGGCTCTGAAACTAAAAGAACATTCTCCTAAATCAGAAGGATTTGCAGAACACTTGCAGGTGTCGCCCGTTTACCAACAACCTATATAAAGTGAAAGAGCTGGATTCTGAGCAAGAGGACCCTGTCAGTTAGACATACACACTCAGCACTTGGGCCAAGGGAGCTGTTGAGGCAAAGAAGTTAGCTTATTTGCAATTTAAAAGTGGGATAAGACTCTAAAACGTAGGCTCAAATTATTGTAGTCTTATAGTCCATATACTAAGTGTGACAGATATAATATTTTATATTACGGTCATAAATCTCAAATCCTAACCTTCTACTGAAATGCTAGTAACATTTTATTTCTTTGTTTTGAGATACAATTTCTTTTTGTAGCCCTGGCTGGCCTCACGCTTACATCATTCCCTCACCTCTGTCTCCCGAGTGCCAGGATTATGTGTTTTCATTTATGACTTTAAGAATGCAAACAGTGCTTGGACTAGCTCATCTCTGGCATGAGGATTCTGCCCAGGCAATCACAGGTTAGAGGAGCTGTATTTGTGTCTATCCCCAGTTGGCTAAGGCTTTAGACTACAGTTTGTAGGTAAATGATTCAGAACAAGGAAAGGTAAGGAGACTTGATTAAGACACATCAAGCCATTATCCAAGACTTAAGAAAACAGAGTCTCCTAGCTCATTTCCCCCCAGGCATCTCACAATCCCCAAAAGACATTAGCAATGTTTCCATATATAAATTGAAGTCTAGGAGGAAGTTAAGAAATCTCTTTCTCCTGCTTCAAGACTTAGAAACTTAATCTTATTCTCTTTAAGATTGAAGTGTGTGTCTTACCAAGTAAAATAAAGACCAAGATTAAACAGGTACCTGGTCACCAGTATAATACTGTACAATAAAAATAAAACATAAAAGTCCTATACTCCACAGATTCATATTGATAATTAATGATACAATCAGAAATGTAAGGAGGGGCTGAAGAGATCCCTAAGTGGTTAAGAGCACTTGTTGCTCTTCCAGAGGACCCAGAGGTTCAATTCTTGGTGTCACATGACAGCTCAAAGCCCTGGGTAGCCACAGTCCCCCAGGGACTTCAAAGTTCTCTTCTGGCCTCAACAGGTACTACGTGCACATGGTGTGCAGACACACAGGAAGGCAAAACACCTTCACACATAAGATAAAATAATAGGTTTTAAAGAACAAGGGGCTTTTCATCAAAGCCAATTTTACATAGCACACTTTGACACAATTTATATAGGGCCTGCTGGATATCAAGCACTGTGCTAGGCAAGATACATAGTGATTACCATAGTACAAAAGACCAATAAGAATAATCATTCTACTCCTTCCTATTCTATTGGGTTATTTTTTTTTACATGTGTGCACGTGTGCATGCACGAAGAACTAAATATGTCTCATTCCTGAGATAGCCATTCATCTTGTTTTATGAAACAGGATTTCTCACTGGCCTGGAACTAACCAATAGCTAGCTATATTGGCCAGAATTCCCATGGAAACCTCTTGTCTCTGCCTCCCCTGAACTGAGATTACAAGCAATCAATACTATATCTAGCTCTATATATGTGGAAGTTGAATTCTGGTTCTCATGATATCACAGTAAGCATTTAATCAGTTGATTTATCTGATTTATCTTTCAAATCAGGGTTTGACACACACTCTCTCTCTCTCTCTCTCTCACTCACACACACACACACACACACACTCACACACACACACACACACATATGTGTGTGTGTGACAAGAATTGTTCCCTCGTACCTTTATGTCCCATATACATATATGATTTTATATATCTACACAAAGTCTAAGAGGAGGAAGAGAAGTACAGTATGAATATACTTGATATACTTGTATGTAAATGCCTTTTACTCAAATCCATTACTATGTATGTGTGCTCATAAAATTTATATTAGAAAATCATAGTGCTCCATTGAAAAGCAATTCACTAAATGCTTCAAGTACAGTCATCAATCATGCCAATGTCTCTGGAACTTGGAAAATTCCTAAGACAATGGACTTTTAGTGCTAAAATGGGGCCAGTCCATGTCACAGAGAGGGTGACTAATCATTCTACTATCATGTGTCAGAGGGACAAAAGCAATGCAGATGAAATCAGAACTCTCAATCACCTAGGACAGTAGTTTTCAGCCTTCCTAATGCTGTGATCTTTTAATACAGTTCTTCATGTTGTATTATGAGGAACCATCCAAGTATTTTTGTTGTTACCTCATGTCAGCAATTTTGCTACTGTTATGAATATAAATATCTGATATGCAGGATATCTAATATGACCCACAAATTGAGAACCACTAACCCTAGACTTGTAGACAAAAACAAGAAGTTTCCAACTGTAAGATGTTGTTATTAACTGGTGGCATTCTAGGATTCTGAAGAACGAACAATCACATTGATTGTTTAAGAAATAAACTAAATGTTATGGTATATTACATTTTAAGTGATTGCTTTCCACGAACTTTGAAAAAAAATGTCATCTTAAAAACAATCACTTGAGGTTTCAGAGGGCTCGAGATTTCATGGTACCTCCAAGTCATTGGGCTCTCATGAATTATCGTCATACATTGTCAAGAATCAACAACAATTGTTTCCTAATTGCTTAAATTTGGAATCACAAGTGTCCTCTGTATGATAAGTAGCTAATTATGCTGTATAGAATGATTTATGCAAAGAATTGTCCCCTCAGGGACGACTCAGACAAGAATAGGCAGAAACTACAAAGTGGTTCATAACTGCAGCCTCTGGGCACTCAGGTGAAGGGCTTCCATCCCAAAGAGCTGATCTTCCTCATCCCACCCCTACTCCTGAAGTATGGCCACCTCAGGTCACACGGAGCCCACCTATTTCTTGGGTCTTCTGAGTTCTTTTAATGATATTGGGCAACTTTATAAGAGATTAGTCAGACCCCATTCATCTTAGCTGATTCTATAAAAGAAGAAGGTATCACAGAATAAGTTGGACTGGAAAGAGCTAGAGCTTACTGGTGTTCTATGAAATATAGCACAAGGGTTTCAGAAATATTGTGTTCTCAGATCTACAAATAACCTTAAGAAAATAGGCATTATTATTACAATCTAAGATGCCAGGAAATATCCGTAGTCCCTGAGATGGGATGATGGTGTTGATTCTACCTACCAACTTTAAACCTGACTGTAGTGCAGACTTTACCTCTGTCAGTATCCTGCAAACACTACCTTCTGTAACCTTTATAATATTTTTAGGCATTATTATCCATAGTGCTGAAGGAGAAAAGCTGAAGTTTGAGAGAGTCAAGGTCATCCAAATAGAATCATAATGACCATGGAGAAATTCAAAATGTTCCTTGTACTGTAATAATTTTGGATTTCTATGACGGCCAATAGTTTAAGATCGGGAGCCAAGCAGCCCAACTATGGATGTCTAGAGCCTGTAGGGCTTTTCATCTGGACAGCAACATTCTTCTAATAGCTTATTGAAGCTAAGCTATAGGAACTCCTATATAATCATATTACATACCCTACATGTCCAACATCGCTATGGAAACATCTCTATGTCTAACCACCATTGTCCTTGACACTAATGAGAGCCAATAATATGGCTGCTTGAATTATTTGAAAGGTTTCAGTTACTAATTTGAGCATTTATTCATGCATCTGGCAAGCTTTATTGGGAAGACTTGCCATGTACTAGGTCTATGGTAAAAGAGACCTGTTAGGTTTTAAAATATGCTTATTGGAGGTTCAGGTATGGCAGGTTCTTAAACTATGTGATTGTGAAGTATGAACAGGGTCTGAAAGCCCATGAATCATACACATAGATAATGTTTTTACATGGGTCATTTATTCCTTTGGTCCAACCCGAGGGGATATTCACTATTTGGTTTTAAGCACAAGAATATTCTACCATGAATCCTATGACACACAGGCTATATGGATAAGTTCCTAAAACCCAAACCCAGGATGTATTTCAAGACATTCATGGAGAAAGGAATTAGGTCATTTTCACAGTCATGTCTAAGGAACACTATGTTGCCTTTCACTTTCAACTTCATAGGCAGTATTGATAATATAGAATTGAAATAGTAGCAGCAACCCAGATTTCTTACTTGTTTTTATAAGATGAGCACAATTCAAGGTTTGCATGGAGTTACAGGAAGGAGAGCCAAAACCAGAATCTGAGGTCTCTGACTTCCACTTGATTAGTTACTAATTAAATATGTGACAGACATTCAACAAGGGACACCTTTAGAAGTTTGATTTGCTAGGCACTGGCTGCCTAATTCCCAGTTGAGCTCTTCTCCAAGGCTCCCTCTTTTTGCATATGTCCCCTGCATACATCCATTTATGTTCAAGTCTCAGTGTTACACGAGCCAGTAGTGGGCAACACCTGCCATTGAAATGCTTCTCCAAGCAAGTCATTCAATGCTCAGTGTTCATGGCTCATCTGAGAACCTTATAACTTTCTTGTTCACTGACTCTTCTTTTTATTTCCTCTGCCATGGTATGGACTTTATTACTCCAAAGAAAGAAGCTGTTTAATGACTGTAGCCCTATCTTCTGAAGGCCTTATCAGAGGTGTACAGTTTATCTGCTGAAGGCTGACCCTTGTCACTGTGCTGCAGTCTAGGGAAAAACAAAAGCATCAAAACAAAAGCAATAAAAGAGAAGAGACAACAAAAAGGAAATACTAGCCTAATCTGGAACATCCTAACACATTTTGGGAAGGAGAGAGAGAGAGAGAGAGAGAGAGAGAGAGAGAGAGAGAGAGATCAAGTTATACTGGTTTTCTTTATTTCTCTTCCATCATATCTTCCACGAACTATGTGCTGGTAGGAATAAATAAAGAGAACAAAAAAAGAAAAGGAGAAAAGAAAAGAAAAGAAAGCCACAGCATGCAAAAGCCCTGCTTTATCCAGTGCCCTCTACTCTCTGTGAGCCCAGACCACTGTTGGAAAAATGTAAGATTGCTCTCCATCTCAGGTTCTCCTTAGTCACACCAGCCTTCAATCTGTTGACCTCATACATACCCTTGTCCAGACAGGGTTAGCCCTGCAAAGACCCATGCCCTCTGTGTTATCATGCCTGGGCTGTCGGCAAACCCATTCCCTTCTCATTTGAAATGCATAGATTTAAAATTTACATGTGTCATGGTGAAGAGATACATAAACATTCATTTATACAGAAGTCTGAGCATTGTCAGTATTTTAAATATAGTTAATTGCAAACAAACACACGTATAGGATTGTTTTCTTAAGGTCTGAGATGTTTTGAACTCTCCAAATATGTTAGGAAGAGTCAAGAGTGATGGTTGTCCATTGTTCTATGGAGGACGCATTTCCTTTCCTTGTCCTTGTCAAATATGATATAGGGCCAACAGACACAGCTGCAGCTACATCTGCTCATCTATGGAGATGTGAAAAAGCCATGCCTTATGGGTAGTCTTTATTGTTCCATGAATTACATAAATGGAGGTAAAGCTGAGGTCTTCAGTGGTTGCTGACTATCATGTTCCTTCTCCTAGTGTTCTAAGTGTTTTCTTCAGTTGCTTTATTGGCTTGCTCCCTTGTAAGCTGTTTACCACTGGTCCTATGACTGTAGGCTTTAACAATGATAATAAGTGAATTCGGAGATCTGGATACCATGCTGAGCATCACCTTTTCACCTGGACCATCTTCCTGACCCGACACAACACTGGTAGACAATTCCTACTTTTCTCTAGGTATAGGAATGTAAGACTTAACGGCTGTACAGCCAGACCAAAGCTCAGGACCAGATTTGGTTGCCTTTTAAGCTTTCATTCAGCCTCTTCCATGGCCTGTTCCTGCCTCACCACACAATCTCCAGCATCATACAATACACACTTGGCTGTGACCAGCAAACATCTGTTCTAAATCCACACATCTGACTTCTCATCTCCTAATGGCCCAAACCTGGAAAGTGCTAAACTGTGAATGCACATTGAACATCATTTCTCCTTCGTGTCTGATTTCAACTTTTGTAGATGGGACCCTCTTTATTTATTTCCTTCCCAGATACAAGAAACCCAACTAAATCCAAGAGGAACCTGCCCCCTTAGAAGGAACAAATGGTGGGGCAACTTCCTTGGCGTGAGATAGGAGCATTCCTAGTCTTCTCTCATTCATACTTGAAGTGAATGATCAAAACAACATGAGGACCCAGAATACAACCTTAATTTCTTCTGCTGAAGCAAAGATTTTGCTGCAGCCTTTTAACAAGACTAACACTCTTTGAGTATATGTTCCCTCAAATTATGTGAATTAAATCCTATCACCAATGAATCTTGAGGGGGGAGTATCTTTTGCAACAGATAGCAACAGGGAACACATGTTCACACTGTATAGAACTTGTCACTAGGTCTTGTTTCTCTCTGATTGAAGGACATATTGTTACCCTCTTGCCAAGCCAGATCAAAGTAAAACTCTTTCCATACTGTCTATCTATATACTTTCTTCTACTGCAAGTGTTTAATAAGCATGTGCGACAAACAGAATATTTCCCTGTTCAGAAGCATTGGCAATTTCAAAGAAAGAAGTATTGATCGATCCTATGACACAAAGTCATACTTTTGGAATATCACACACTGGTAGTAGTTGTAATAGTAGTAGTAGTAGTAGTAGTAGTAGTAGTAGTAGTATGTATGGTGTGTGTGTGTGTGTGTGTGTGTGTGTGTGTGTGTGTGTATGTATGTGAAGGTCATATATGAGATTCATTTAAATCATAACCTTGTATCAACTCTTTCTTCTTACTCTGCAGAATTTTCTCTGCTTCCACTTGGGCAATATACAGGATAGTCACCAATCAACTGTATAAACACAACACTTGCCCAACCTTCAGATGTCAGCTTTCAACTATAGGCCAGAGAAAAGTCAACATTGGGGTAACATCTCAAGAAAAGGTACAATCATCAATGGTTCACAAAAGAAGATGATGCAAGGCTCCAAATTACATCTCGCCTTGGAAATTGTGAAGTTTCCTTTCTTTGTTTCTTCCTTTCTTCTTCCCCTCTATTTCTTTTTTTTTTTTGTACAAATCACTTTACCTCTTTAAGCCTCAGTTTATCTAAAACTTAATAGGAAAAAAAAGTAATTTTTAAGTCCTGAACTTGAAATGATTAAAAGACATAAAGAGAGCATTGAGTCAGCATCATTAGCAAGAGATTAGTAATGGTAGTTCTTATTATTAGCAGCCTATATCAAGTGATACTTAAAATATTAAAAGAAAATAAGCTATGTCAATTCCTTCATAGGAGCTTGATGCAAAGGTACAATTATTTAGATAAAATGAAATATATAGGAGAAAATGAAAAAGTCGAGAAAGGGAAGAGTCATAAAATTCTCCCACAAGCCTCACATTCATAGACTTGGGACAGAAGCATTTGCTAACTGGAAATGACTTCGCTACCTTTCTCTGTCTCTGCACCCTCTATCTTGTACTCTCACGCATTCCTTTTAGGTACCACCTTAAGAGGCTATATAAAAACCAGCCCTCCATGTGCACTGTAAAAGAGTGTGACCAATAATTGAAAAACTGACAAGTTTTCCTGAAATTCTTTTCCAGAGCTCAAAATTGCTTTGTGGGATCAAAATGAAGAGAAAATAAAACCCTGAAGTATTCCTTGGCTTCAAATTAATGTCCTATGAGATAAGGTCTTCAGAATATCAAAGCAAATACTCTAAACTTTACACAATAAAATTTCATATCTAAAAATCATCACAAGATAGAATGTCTGTGGAATATGGTATAAGAATTAAAAAAAACTGGGTCTAGAGAGAGATGGCTCAGCAGTTAAAAGCACTGACTGTTCTTCCAGAGGATCTGGGTTTGATTCCTAGTATCCATATGACAGCTGACAAACATCTATAATTCCAGTTCCAGGGGATCTGACACCTTCTTCTGGCCCTGGGACACTGTACATAACACACACACACACACACACACACACACACACACACACACACACACACGGTGCAAAACTAAATATGCTTACGAAGCACTTAAACATATAAAATAATAATGAAGATTATTTTCAATACTTCTGCCATGGCCTCTTTTTTTTATAACATATTTCTTGATTGTTCCATGTCATGTACATGATTGTGTAGGTAAGAACAAAGCAACTGCACAGTCTTTGAAAGCTTTCAATACAACATCTAGAGTTCTAGAAGGTACCCAAATTCTCCAAGTTATTATTCCTTTGACAGGTCCTTGAAGTACCAGCTCCATTCCATCTCATTCTCTACCTTAGCTTCACGTAAGAGAGCAATTTTCTGTGGGGCCAGTCAGAAAGATTTCATCTTCCAGAACTCATGTTTTACCATCAGTGAGTCATGGCCAATCTCTATATGTAAATCTTGTGTTCACCACCTGTAGAGTACCTACACTGTCATCACAAATCCAAATTTCCCCCATTCATTCAGAGTCATCAAACCATCATGCTAAAAAATGGTGCCAGTTTAAAAGTTGGATCAGACAGTAAATGGGAATAAACAAATTTATCAACCAACAAGAAAAGGCCATCCAGGCAAAATCAAATTATACAAGCTAATACAATCATGGTTACATGTTCGAAAGAAGCAGGTCTCACTAATTCCTTCTAATTGGAAGAGAGTCTGCTGGATTGAATTGAAAAAGGAAAAAGAAAAAAATCAGTGATTTTTCAGAGAAGTGCTTATCTATCTTTCCCAAAAATACAGGGCAGAAAACAAAAGCCTATGTTTTATTGGGGACTTTTGTAAGTCATTTGAAAAGAAAAATGTTCTTTTGTAATTAGTGTGTTTGTTACTTGAATATAACTGATTGTCATGTACTAACCTACAGACCCGACACCACAAACATTGACAAACCATTTTCTTCTTTTGTTTTATAAACCCTCCTCTCAACCTACGCTGGTAAATTCTCAGCCTATTCTAACTAAATTAGAAAAACATATAAGTAAAAATTATTAAAGAGAAAATAAAATGTTATCTTAATGCTGCTTCTTAAGCAGAAAGTTGAAATAATTTTCTAGGAAGTACAGATAACTAATGGGCCACAGGAGTCAGGGCAATCCTACCCAAGAGTCCTTCTTGTCCACTTGACCAAACGTGGTTAAGATTTTTATCCTCTTCATAGATCATGTTTTTCCTTGCCTCAATATCTCAGATAGTTCAAAGTTCCTTAGAAATATTAGAAAATCCTTCTGAGATTGGAAGAAGATTGAAACTGCAGAATCATAATCTCTTCCAAGCTAATATAAACTTTATTTATAATCTCCTGGGGAATCAAGAATATTCCTATCTTATTTTGAATTATTTACATTTATGGTTTGGGGCAATTTATTTAAATTCTCTAAAGTTTCATTGCTTTACCTATAGAATAGACACTTAAAACCTAATGGAAAGCCTCCGCTGGGGTCGCAGTGAGACTTAAATGAAATACTGGCATCTAAAGCATCTGTTCAGAGCCCAGTGTAGTAGAAACATTTAACACATGGTCATCACCCCCATCTTCATCTTTGTCTTTGATGTCATCTCCAGATCCACAGGCTAAGGTCATTCTTTCATTTTTTATTTTTTAAATTATGTTGTAGGCCATTTCTTTATCTTATTCTCTTTTGACATAATGTTTAATATACCTCAGGATTTTTTTTACCATACTTGGTATTTCATTGGATATTATGTTATCCACACTCCCAGTTTCCCCTCCAGAAACCCACTATCCTATCTCTCCTCCCCCTGCTTCTACAAGGGTGTTCTCCCCACCTACCTACCCACTCATTCCCACCTCCCTGCCCTGGCATTCCCCTACACTAAGGCATCGAACTTTGACAGGACCAAGGGTCTCTCCTCCCACTGATGCCCGCCACGGCCATCCTCTGCTACATATGCTGCTGGAGCCACAGGTCCATCCCAATGTACTCTTGGGATTCATCTTCTAGCCCATTCCTCAACTTCCCAGTGCTAACACCACCATCTACACCATCTACACTGGGAAAGAGCATGTGCAGTACATCAGTAACTCTCCCTTTTAACCAGACTATTTACTCAGTGTGGAAGCACCTACCTGAACCCACCACACACACACACACACACACACACACACACACACACACACACACACACACACACACACATACACCATTGCTAGCTGTTCTATATTGATGTGTTTACAGTGAACAAAGGCCTGTGAGGGAGGGAGACTGAATCAGAGGCTGTTGAAGCAGGTCATTTTTCGAGCTGCTTAACATGGAATCTGCATGCATCTAAGGACTGCACTATCCAAACATTATAATTCAGAGCCAGGGCAGTGCCTTGGTAAACACACTATCTGCCTTTGTCTAAAGCGATACAAAAAAAAAAATAAGAAAGTGTGCAATTGGAAGGCTTTCACATGCAGTGAGTGTTTTTCTCCTTTATTCAGCCCCTACCACTGTGTACCCAACTGCTAGCCAATTCCAAAAGGAGTCAAACGAAGTAACCTCGTGCCTACAGAATTGCGCCAATTCCTCTTTCCCCTAAGAAGTGGAGCCTTAACCAGCTTGAGCTGAATAAACACCATTACCACAACACACGCTGAGCAGCTTAAACAATATTTAGTTTGCACAATCCTAAAAATTGAAAAGTATAAGCTCAGAGTGGCAGCAGATCTGGTGTCTGGAAAGGAGTCTCTTCATGGGATGAAAAAGTCTTCTCCTGTAGTCCCGTGGTGGCTTAGATAAGATGGTCTAAGGAAGACCTAATGAATGATCTATGAAGACACTAATGCCAACGTGTGAGCTCCACCCTCACATGGACTCATCTCATCACAAATGCCTCCAAGAAGCCCTACATCATAGCACTATCATTTTGGGATTTGTGATCTTGTTATATATATATATAGATAGATAGATAGATAGGTATAGATATAGATATAGATATAGATATAGATTATGATATATATATATGATATATATAACAAGGCCACAAATCCAAAAATTATATATATATATATATATATATATTTCCAGATCATCTAGAAAGAATAAAGAATATTCTCAGCATAACATTTGAGCATCAGAGCGATCTATATGAAAAGGTGTCAGTAACAGACAGTGCGGGCCTTCCCATCTTTTGCTAGTGCTCAACAGCTTCTCAGTTCTCTATCGTGTCATATGCATAGAGTAGAAGAGGAGCTACGTAGAACATGCAGGCAGCAAACAAAGACTTCTGGCTTCCGGACTATTCCTTTTCTGGTGAAATTCATCAAAGAAATGACCTCAGTTGCCACAGTAGTAGGTTTGAAGGTCAGTTGTGTAATGTTCCAAATCAACGGTAGAACAGAGCCTCTGCATGAAAGTCACACAGAAGGTCACAGGACTAATCAGAGGGCAGAGACAGAAACAAAATTCCTCAAGTTCCTATAATTCTTTTTTCCTTCTTTGGTCCCTATAGAAGTCCCCTTCTATTTGGAGAGAGAAATTGCTTTTTCTTCTTGAGCACCAAAGCAATGAAAAATTGTTCTCACCCGTGTGCTCTGATGTAAAGGGTAAACGTGGGTAAATTCACCTCATTTTTTTCAATTCTCAGCTTCCTTTCCACATCAGGAAGACAGTACTACTTCTTGGACTGATTGATGATGAACTTAAAGGATGCAAACACGCTGAGAAGATGATGAAAATATGGTACCACCAGTTCTCCCAGGAGAACCTTCTCATCCCTCCCCAGTGCTTAGCATGTACACTGACAGAGTCAGCATTTCCAGAACACAACACATTGAATTCCAAAGATGATGTGCTGGCCTTGTCCCTCAATGGACAACCCAGTACAGCTCTGTGCTCTGTGTCTTAGCACCACTGGTATCAGTTAGCAGGGTGAATACATGTCAGGAAGCCCAAAGACCCAGAGGAAAGAGGCCCATCAAAAGCATAAAAGTCTGGGTTTTGCCTCTCACTTGTTTGGGATCGTGGTTGTTCTGTTTCTGCCTCTGTCAGAGCAAAAGTGTATGCAAAACAAATGGCATGGCCTGAAGATACTGTGGGGGTTTGTCTTCTCTTCCTTCCCCTCATGTCAATATAGATGCATTCCTGAACGATGTATTGGCAAAGGCAGATGCATACTAACACTGACTGTCAAAAGGCATATGAGTGCTTGAGGCACCAAAAATGTACTAAGAGGTGAAGCAGAGAAAGAAGCAGTGACACATGTCAGAGACATAGGTGGTAGCCAGATGTATAATAGATACACAATAGATAAGTAGCCAATAGCTATAGTTCTGTATGTATATATCTATAACATACATTTATTTATATGTTCGTGTTCTCAGACTAACTTTTACAATTCAGGGACCAATGATCTTCCTGATACCTCATCTTATAGACCAAAACAACTGAGGTCCCGAAAGCTTACGTCAGCTCAGGTCCTATAAAGAACTCAGAGCGGGCAAGCTTTTCTTTCTCCTCTCTGTGCTCCCCACCCTACTGGTATAGAGCAAAGAAACAAAGAAAGAGTAGAGCTTGATCAAGAAGCATTCTGTCTCTCAAGGAGATCCAACTTGTGGTCAGCAGTTATGTGATTAGAGCTATGGAGATTCTAAATTCTCAGTTTGTAGAACAAAAGCTTTTTGCAAAGCCCTCGTGTCATACCCGTCTCCCCCACAAAAGCCTGTCTCTAAGTCCCAGCCCTAAAATCTGCCATTTTGTGCTGATGCTTACATGTGAAACAGAGCCCAAAGGAACGTCTCTGGCCCCCACACAGCATCTGCATGGCAAGGGATGGATGATGAACTGTACCCTTCTGCTCCTGCTAACTCCTCTCTTGTGTAGCCAATCAATAGGGAACTCCTGTCAGCATTTTCCTTCTACCAACAGATGGGAGAGGGTTGTCTGCAGTTAGCTGCCATTTTTTCAATTATGTGTATTAATCATAGCCTTCGTCCTGATGGTATTCTTCAGGGAACAAAAGTGCCAGAGCTTCTGTTGTGTAACCACACCACTTCCTTACTCAGAACAGAATTTCACAGTGGCAGGAGGAAGGGAAAATACAAGGGCAGAAGCTGTTTTGGTCCAAATGTAACTGTGCTGAGTTTGGAAACATGCAGCACTCTGAAAAGAATGTCACAGTGACGTGTGAGAAAGTGACATCACAACCCCACACACACTCAGAGAAGTCAGCTTGGCTTGCAGTGTAGTCATACCCATGTGTTATCCATTGTTTAATTATATGCCAACTCATTTATTCAAACATTAAGCTTCTGTGTATCAGACTATGTACTTTTCCAAGAACTCCTAGTTGTATTTTCAGTACATAGCAACCAAAAAGAATTAACAATTATTTCAGAGGCAGAATGGCAATCCAGGGCCTGTCATCCCCTCACTTTCATATTTAACAAATATTTACAGTAGGCTGGCTCTGAAGCAGGCAGTGAGCTATGTGCTGGATATTTACAAGTGGGCAAAATTGCCATGGACCTTGATTCCATCAATCTTGTAGTCTAGTGAGGGAGACAGCTCCCAGACGAAGATGCATACATGTAGACATTACTCTGAAATGTTTAGTCTCTGTGGGGATGAGATCAGAGCAGTCTGAGAGATGAAAGAAAGTGAAGAGGGCTAATTTAGACCAAGGGATTAAGGAAGGCCTCTAGCCAAATTTAAATTTAAACTAGAGTTTGCAAATGAGCATGAGTTGTCTTGTGAGAAACAGGCAAGAGACTACCAAGGATAGCACAGTAACTGGAGTGTGGAGGGCAAACATTATCAGCAGTAACTAAGAAGGCATGGCTGGGATGACCAAGTTCTTTATCAGTGGTGTTCAGCCTTCCTAATATGCAACCCTTTATACAGTTCCTCATGGTGTGATGATCCCAACCATAAAATTATTTTGTTGCTACTTTATAATTGTAATTTTGCTACTGTTATGAACTATAATGTAAATATCTGATATGAAGGTTACATGATATGCAACCCTATGTTGGAGATGCAACCCACAGGCTGACAACCACTTCTCTAATTATACCAGGCTTGGAACATTGGCTCAAGGACTTTGGACTTTACCCTGAGAAAAATGAGAACCATCACAGTGTTTGAAGCTTAGAAGAACTAAACTTAAACATATAGGAAAAGATCACTCTGGTTGCGGTGTAAATGATCAATCAGAAGGATTAGGAGTAGAGCAGAAAGGACTATTGACAGCCTCTGCAATGACTGTCTAAGTGATGCATGCTGGTAACTGACAACTACAGTAGTGGCAGTGAAGATGAAGATATGTAGACGGGTTCGACTTTTAATTGGGGGCCAGAATCAATGTCTGTCAATCAATTAGAGACTTCATTGAGCTTGTTAATTTTCAAAGGACTTAAAAATAGTTGTTCTTCCCACTCTGTAGGAGGATCTCTGTAAGAACCTAATGAGAGAAAAGTGCAATTTCATACACATGAGACATATTACTTTATGCGATGACCACCAAGTCACTATTTCTCGTTGATTCGAAAATATTATCCTATATGAGAAAGACACTTTACTTAACCTGATACATCCCTATACGTGTCACCATATATCCAAAAACATCCTATTGGAAGTAGGTGTAGTTTATATTGAGTGCAACTGTTCTGTGCTTTAGTGGGCCCTACAACATTCCACAGTAGAAAACAGGACAATGAGGAAGTCTGAGTCATTCTTTTTAACCCTGAGAGTTTCACCGGGCTCCTGAGGCCCTTGCTAGTCCATTAGCACTCTAGTGCACTAAATTGCATCATAAGGGCCCACAGTGCTCTTCCATTACTTAATTTATGATTAGGGAGTGCCTTGGGAAAAATTGACCCAGAAAATTGCCATCTAGCATGGCCCTATAGTCTTTCAGCTTTTTCAGAAGCAAAATAATCCTTCAGGAGATCAACAAACCTCAATGCAAAAAAAAAATTTTTTTTAATGTGAAACCCCGTTGCGTGTATATGTATAGTAAACCCTCACACTTGAGGTGTTGAGTCTACAGAGGAATGATTAATTTAAGAGCTTACAGCTTTCAAATGTTTAATGCTTTTAAGGAGATATTTTTAAATGTGTTACATTTTTTCTTCTATCTTAGGGAACAGAGTATGTTGGAGATGATTTGGTCAACTAATAAAAATGTATGGATATTATATCATTCTGGTTCTGCTACTGTATTTCCAGTCTTCTTTGGATATAATCCACCCAGCTTCTCAGTTGTAAAAGGAGGGAGGCCTTCTGACAAAATAAGGGTGCCCTCAGCTTTTCAGGAAAGGTTTAATTTGGTTTGGTTTAGTATTTAGATATCCACTTCATTCCAGGAAACAAATGCCCTGTTGGGTGGGACTAACAATTTGTGATATCTGTGATTTACCAGGGAGGAAGGAAAACAATAAACTATTTGATGTCCTCTTGAACAAGACCTGAACACTGACCACTCCCTTGTATACTGCTGCATATGAAACTGCTATGAAAGCATTTTACAAGCTGAGCATACGGCTCAATTGGTAAAGCTTTCCCTATGCAAGCAAGAGGACCTGAGTTTTGTTTTCAGAACCCACATGATTAAAGTTGGGCACAATTGTGTGTTTATAATCCCATACTATGGAGGAAGAACCAAATTTGTAAGTCTTTGATGAACAGCCCAAGCAGAATCAAAGTGTTTCAAGATTATGAAAGACCCAATCTCCAAAAATAAAGAGGTAGATAGATAGATGGAAAGATGATAGATAAATAAATAAGGTGAATGCCATCTTCAAAGATGACAACCAATATTGACTTCTAACCTCCACAAAAATACATATACATGTGTACATGTAGACACACACACACACACACACACACACACATGGGGTAGGACAGCAAACCGGTAAGCTTCAGCGCTGGCTGTCAGTTCCCTCTTAGTTCTTGTATTTCTATCCCCATGATGACTAGGACATCACTGATTTAGAAGAAACACTTTTAAAACCTCGAGAGAGGCAATTTCTTAGATCTAAGTAAAAAGGTCAAGGATTTTTTGAGCTACCATTTTCTTTTCGGTGTTGTAACAGAGTTGTAGAGAGATGTTGGTTTCTTGCAAGTCTACTTTTTAAGTTCTCTATGATTCCCGAGTATTAGAATTTTCTGCCTTAAGATTATGCTTGGGAGAAAGAGATAAACTAGCAGTTTACATAAGGCTCTTCCTGAGAACCTGAGTTCTATTCCTATCCCCCATATCAGGTTCACAACTATCTTTAACCTCAGCTCCAGGAGATCTAGCTTTCTTCTCTAGCCTTGGCAGGTATCTACACTCAAGTGTACATTCCCTTCACCCCAACACACATAATTAAAAACTAAAATACATCTTAAAGTTATTTACTTTAAGATTGATTTTCTTAGACTGGGCATGGTGGCATATGCCTTGAACCCTAGAACGTGGGAGGCAGAGTCAGGTGGATCTCTGTGAGTTTGAGCCTGGCCTGATCTACAGAGTGAGCCCAGGACAGCTGGGCTACAGAAAAATAAAACCCTGTTTTTGGGGGGAAATGATGACTGCTGTTTATACCTTAAAATATGCCTCTGAAATTATAATTCTTCTGTGCACCCCTATCTCAGGGCCCTTCTGCCATTGTTTTCAACCTCATCCATTTACAGTCTTCAACACAGCTCTCGCTCTGTCTGACTGTTATTCAAAGGAGGTACTAAACTGTTTGCTAATCCCATTCCTTTCCCAGGGAAGAAAGTACATGGACTGTGGGAACATTTTTCTCTTTGGTTTTAAAAGCTGTGCTCTCCTTATCTGTGACTAGCTTTACGTTCACAGTTCTTTGGTACTTCTAAACTTCCAGCAGCTAGATAAAGGGCTTATTATCCTTATAGTTCTGGAATAATGAATAAAAATCTGATAATGGGGCAATTTCTGAACAGTCTTCTAAATGCTAGAATGTAATTTTTAAAATTTATTAAAATGATAAAACAGTTTAAAATATTTCTCAAGCTTCTGAGTGCTCATTTTCCCAAGCCAGTCACTTTTGCTTTGTTAAGAATAAAATATGATGCTTAGAATAGATACTAAGGGACATTAGTTTCCTGTCTTCATAGTGTGACAGCTATAGATCTAGCCAAAGGCGTGGGGGGAGAAAAAGCACTAAAGAATTTGAGGAAATCAAGCAAGAGAAAGGGAGGGATGAGACAAGATAGCAAAAGTGTTGGTTAGCAAAGCAAGACTTGGACCATAGACTTGCTCCGTGCTCAGCTATGGTCTGAACTAGAAAATTCTAGAAGTAGAATATCTGCTTCCTCCTTATTCTGACATTATATGATTGGATAATATACATCATGGTTCATTTCACACTAGGAAAGCACTGATGAGAAATAACTACCCAGGGAAGAGAAAGCAAAGAATAGCAACCACATACACCCTACCATGTCAACAGCTCCTGGCAGTTGTCAACCTAAGCTTTCTCAGCAACACAAAATGTCTTTCCAGTAGCCTACTTGAGTTTGCTTTGTGAAATGTGAGTATAGCTAGAGGAAGAGGTTCTGAGCACACAAATTAGCATAAAGAATTACAGAGAGCAGAATTTGGTGGCAAGACACTACTGCTAAAGATTTCACATGGTTTTGTTGGAGGACAGAAAGATGTCAAGCCAGAATGAAGCTGGGAGTTTTCTTCCTTTACATTAATTTATATAGTGCAGAAGGCGCTGTACAGTTTACTTGAGGAAAAAGATCATCACTGGTCTTACCCAGTTGCAAATGCTCTCAGCTACAATACCAACTGGCTAGGCAAGATGTACCTACTGGTGTAACCATGATAGTACTGCTTTGGGTGTAACTGACTGATTTCTTGTTGGATGTGAGGCCCTATCCACAGGTAGGAATTCTTTCCTGATCCTATAAACCTGGTCAAAAGCCTGTATGGCAAAGTCATACATCTTTGGAGGCTGGGATTTGGGGACTACTATTATTTTGCTAAGTAGATATAGGGTCAAGTTTTCTTCTAAACTTCTAAACATCTATGTTTAAGCTCATAGATTAGTGCTGCTCTGGTAGAGAAACGTCTGTTTCCATCAGGGTTCAGGGAAGGTTCCTTGTGGTATTCCAGAAGAGGAAACAAATAGAAGACTGGGGGATTTGGAAGAATGCTGTGAAGTTCATTTTTTCTGCTGCCACAAATGCATAGCACCTGTGCTTACCTGCATACGACCCAGACAAGAGTGAGTTCCTCAATCTTTCTTCATGGGTGGAGAAGGGGTTCATAAGGCTCCACCCTTCGCTGAGGAGCTCCTAGCAATTGATGGCTCTGAGAGGCCTTTTATTTCAATGGTATGGCCACTAATGAGTTACCCGTGTGTTCCAGTAACCAATTCCATCATCTATGTTTATACAATCAGTCCTAACCAGCACATTTGGTCACAGAAACCACAGGGTGGGGGACCTGATATAAGAGGGATGGTTGTTAGATTAGAGACAGTAATAGGGTGTGAAATGACCAAAACATTACACACACGTATGGAATTTTCAATGAATAAAAACAAAATAAAATGAAATTCAAATAGGAACAGGTTTCTCTCTTATATATGTTTTTTAAAAAGAATTCTAGTTTTAAGAGGAGTGATAAAGAACACTGGTTCTTATATAAAGCACAGCTTCAGAACCCCAAACTGGGAGAATAAAAATCAATTTCCCAATCTACAAACCTGGAAATTGGTAGGGTGAAAACCTGCATTAGTGTATTCAAGCCAGGTGAGTTGAACCATTGTACTGTCCTGTCTCATTCATGTAAAATGTTGTGTATATTTTCAAGTGTTTCCTGGACTCTAGGTCAAAAGGCTTTACTATAAAATACAAAAATTACTCTCTTTACCAATGTAAGGCATTTCCATGGTTCAAAACCCACATTGTTTACTGCTTATATTGGATTGCCTATAGGTGTTCATAGGGAACTTTGGTTTTGTTTTTTCTTTTCCCATCAGCAACCACAACAAGAAATGGAAACACTATTGGAATTACCTAGTCACACTCAATTAGCATTTTTTTTACAAGGAACTTGATTTCAGATTGCTCCAGTCTAGAAAGTGCATGATCTGATGTTTTAAGAACAGTTGTGGATTTTATGAAGAGCCAGTCATATAGATCTACAAAAGAACAGTTAATCAATGGCAACGGAGATGTTCCATTTGCTTCTATGTTCAATGTTTTAGGAGGGAATATTCTCAGCCACCAAAACAGTCTCATTTTTAAGTCAGACTATGTTATGTCCCCTCTGTATGGCATGATTTCATGATACAATAGGTGGCACTGGGAAGATATGTGCATTTAGGTTTAAAATATTAAAATCAGTCTACCCTTATCAACAAAGTAATGGCACTTTATTAGGAGAGTTTCTAAGGACCTAGAAATATAAGAACTATAGAGCTTATGAAGACTGGAAGCTTGAAAGATTTTTTATGATAGAGATTAATAATAACTATTATTAATGAAACATGATTCTGATGAGGTGAGCAGAAATCGGCAGCAAGAAATTCTCCATGTGTAGGAGGAGTCCTGTGTAGAAGGCAGAAAATCTGACTTGGGATGAAGGTTCTGACAGTTATGTAAATTTGGACAAACTGTTCAACATTCCTAAGGCCCCCTTTTAGACCCACAGAATACTTGCCAGCATGCAAGCTCTCGTTGTCTTGCAGAGTTGTCTCACCACCCGGATTGGGGGAAAGCGTGTTTTTGAATGTATGTGCTTTGTGACTTGTAAGTCATTATGCAAATAATTGCTATTATTCTCCGTGCATGTGTCCATGCAAAGCCGTGGTTGATTCCGAGAAGTGGAGAAAGTGTAGAGGGAAATATGGAAAAAGACGAGATGGAGAATGAAGCAATGGGGTGAAAAGGGGAAGAGGGAAACTGCCTTGGGCAAGAAGGAATAAAAAGAAAGGAAGGGATGTGGAGGGAGACCAGTGCTGGTACAGTAACAAATAAATCCCCCAGCATGACAGCCTGCTGCTGAAGCATTTCATTTTCCCACAACATAATGGTGTGTTATTGCCCATTATCTGTTCTGTCAGTGCCAGAGTCGATATTAAATGAGGGGCAGCTGCATTTAGCTGCCATTTTTCAGCTGTCTCCACGTTGCCATGGAAACCCAGTTGTTTCTTGGTGAACCTGCCAGTAGAGAGGAGGGGGGGTGGGAGAGAAGGGGAGCAAGTGTTGCAAGGGGTTGGGGTGTCAGGGGTGGAGTGAGAGGGGATAAGGGATAAGGCAGAGGGAGACAAAAAAAAAAAAAAAAAAAAAAGAACAGCACAGAACAGGTTTGTCGCACTCGGCCTGCACCTGATAAATCAGCCATTTCACACGCCTAGTCTATACTCCAGCAGCAGATCCTCCTCTGCAGTGCCTCTCAGCTTGGATACTCCAGGAGCTTACTAGATGTGGGTTCTGAGAGCATCCTCCTTTTACTCAACATCCTTCTCTCCTTCCTCTACTTCTTCTGCCTACCCTGATGCCACTCTCAGAGAAGGGCACTAGATCTCTGTTTAACCAATGTACAGGAGAAAACCATCTCATTTTACTAAAGATATTGATAACAGGCTTCTGCACAATCCACATGCCCTCTTCTATAATGTATTCTTTCAAAAGAATCATCAGATGCTTAGTTTAAGAAATCACTGAGTATCTCAACATTGCAAATTTTAACAGAAATCGAGTCAGATAATCACATTACTGTGACTATAGAACCAGACTTGGAGTAGGTAACCAATTCAGAGCATGAAGCAGTAGACTCTCGAGCATACTTGAAAAGTGATTTTTGGTCCAAGGCTCCCTATACATACATACTAGACAGCTGGCTGCCTTGTCCGGCCTCAGTGGGAGAGGATGTGCCTAACTCTTTAAAGACTTGATACTTGGTGGGGGGCAGGGATATAAGTAAATTAAATAATTAATTAATTTTTCAAAATAGTGATTTTTGACTCAAAGGAGATAGCAATCTTGCATCCTTGGAGTGTAGGAGGCGGATGGAACAATCTTTCCTACTTTTTTCTTCAAAATTTCTAAACTATAAACATTGGCTCAAATTAAAAAAAAAATTCTAAATGATAGTTATGTGGACTTTCAGCTCATGATCATCTTAATCTAACATAGTCAAAAATGAAGCATAGAAATACTAAAAAACAAAAAAATGAACAAACTCATCAGTTCCTCAAATACTCCCTACCATGCAATTCTCTTCTTCCTTCCATGTTTCTCCCTTCTCTCATGTGACTGAGATAAAAAGCGCTACAGATTCATCTTTCTAAGTCCTCATCCCCAATTTTAATCGCCCTTTCCAAAGAGTCTTTGTTTCACTCCTACCCTATCTCAGTTTTGCTGTGGACCAGTGCTTTCCAAGAATCCTGATAACTGTGAGATAACTGTCAGAGGACCACACACTGACTTCCCAACACAACAAGGCCCATTAGTACCCTACCCACGTTATGCTTTTTCTATTATAGTCACCCCTTTTGGACTCTTAATTAACCAATTACAATACTAAAAAATTGTAAACATGCTTACTATATACTTTTGAACTAAAGTCTCATGAGGACGGTCTGATTCCAGTTCATATGAATATCCCCTTGATCAGATAGCAAAATTGAGGATCGATAACAATACACCAGACCATACAACTAGTTAGATAGCTGAGCTGGAAATCAGGCTCATCTCTGTCAAACCTCAAAGCTCAAGTACCTAACCTCTGCATTACACCAGCTCTGCAGAAAACATAGACACAACCCAAAGCCTATGCTCACAATAGCCTACAAACCCTATTTTGACCTCAGCCTTTGGTGTGACTGCTGCTGTCAGAGCCTGGCTTACTGCCCCATGCCCTAAGCAACACGTTTAATTAATAATGTGTTTTATTAGAAGCCTGACTAACTTGGGGATCACTTTCATCACCACTGCAATCTCCTTCTTCTCCCTGAGGTTAACTTCTAGTATCTGTCTAACTCTAACTTGCCTGTCTGCATTTCTGTCTTCAGATTACAGACAGAATCACCTTTCCATGGGCAAGTCAAAGTCATCAAGACAAAACAGCCATTTTATCTCCATCCTACCCAAGCTACACTAGAACACTTTACAATCTGACTTCCCTTGTAATCTGGCCTAAGATGTTCTCTATACTGTCATCCCATTGTCTCTGTTTGAGAAGGCATCATTGATACCTGGAATAATGATGTTGCCAAATAATGCCAGGACCTTATAGACCCACCCTGCTCCACCTATCAGTCTGCCATAGCCTCCACACAGAAAGCCCATTTTCTTGAATATCCACTTCTGTTTCTTTCTGGATCTTATCCACTGCTTAAAGCATAGTCTGAAGGAGCTGAAGGGATTTGCAACCCCATAGGAAAAACTACAATATCAACCAACCCAATCCCCTAGACCTCCCAAGGACTAAACCACCAACCAAAGAGTACACAGGGAGTGACCGATAGCTCCAGCTGCATATGTAGCAGAGGATGGTCTTATCTGTTGGGCATCAATGGAAGGAGAGGCCCTTGGTCCTGTCAAGACTTCATGCTTCAGTGTAAGAGAATTCCAGGGTAGGGAGGCAGGGGGGAGTGGGTGGGTGGCGGAGCACCCTCAAAGAAGCAGGAGGAGGGGAGAGGGGTGGGGGTTGTGAAAGGGAGACTGGGAAACGGGATAACATTGAAATGTAACTAAATAAAATATCCAATAAAATAATAATAAAAGCAGAGTCTATGCTCTATTTTCTCCAGCATGCCTATGTCATGTGTTCCTTATCTGAGTGTCCTCTACCCCTAATGTACCAGTATGGTAGTAATTATCATTTCACAAACCGAGATCTTTTTTCAGGATAGGGACTGAGCCTAGATCGCTCAGTTCTGCATTCTGGCACACTCTGGGCTGTCATTAAGTGATTACTGAAAACATTACTTATTTCAGCTGACAAAAATATAAAATTATTTTTATAATTCTGAACAGATATAAAATGGAATTTTAAATGCAACACATCAGGGGACAAAGGGATAAGGAAGTTTTCTTATTCATACCACACCACAATACACCATATAGAAGCTTCCAAACTGTGCTTTTCCAACACCATGCCCAACTAGTACAGATGTAGCACAGTATATAAGTTAGCATGCACATAAAACATACATACATAAGAGAGTAGATTTATTTATATAACAACAGTAGAGAGAAATGTTCTAATACAGAGACATCTGGGATACAGTCATTCTGTAAGGTGGCTTTGGGAAACACAATGTTAACATATCTTTGTCTTGGCTGAAGTTTCTCCTAATTAAGGTGTTCAGAACAAAATAGACAGCTCTGTTGCCACTCATGTGTCTTTGAGTAGATAGAAAACTGCGACATTTTAAACACACATAGAAGGTTGCATTGTTTCCCCTGGTGCCAGTGGTGTGCTGATTACTAGTATCCAAGATCTATACTATCCAAAACTACTTCCACATATCCCAAAATTCTCAAAGCCTTTCTTTTGCTTTATATCTGTCTGTCTTCATGCTTTAATTTTTCTTTTTAGAAAATATCCATTTCCTTCTAGCAGTCTCTGTTTATATTTCCATTCCCAAAGCTTAGAATCTACCCACATCATTTATACACTCACTAAAGTCTCAAGGTCTCTCTGGCTCCCTGGTACCAGAAGAACACTTGAGAATGTGTGCTTGGCAGCCCTTCTATTCTAGTGTCTTAAAAGACCTATCAACAAACATCTCTAGAAGCCAAGGACCCTGAGGATACTAGAGCTTATGTGTAAGAGGTTGCCATTTTCTTCAGCTAACATATTCACAGAAAGTATATTCCAAACAATGGCTTTAAAGAAACAGGGCAAGATATCATGGCTGCTTATTCCATTCTGTACCAGAATAGAATTAGTCAATATAACAAATGAAAAAATTTATAGGAATCAATCAATGAGAGCACTTCGTGAGGTCACTATAAGCAAGTACCTGCCCTTGACACATTTATCCCAGTCACATGTCCAAGAGAAAATTGGGTTCATGATGATAGTTCATGATGAACTGACTTAAATCAGGGATTCTGAAGACTCTGATTTCTCATAATGATGACCCATGGAGGGGCTAAGCCAAAGGAGACAACATCAAAGCGGCAGTTCCTACTTGAGTTCTTAGATTTTGCTTCCTTGGGATTAGTGAAGAGAGTAGGGTCTGGGAAAATAGTTCTATTTGTAAAGTATTTGCCACACAAACATGAGGACATGAGTTTGATCCACAGAACCTATGTAAAAAGAAAACATGGTGACATGCACTTGTAGTCCTAACACTGGAGGAGTGGATGGAGACAGGAGTATCCCTAAGAATTACAGCCTAGGATAGTTGAAAGTCCCAGGTCCCAGTAAGACACTCTATTTTTAAAAAAATAAAATCAAGGAGGACAGTGTCTGAGAAATGTCACTCAAGGATTGCCTCACATTCATACACTCACACTCAGATGAACTCTCCTTGACAAAATACACACACATACACATAAACACACACTCATGCCAAAGAGCCAACCAGCTCAAATGAAGCAAGCTGGAGACAATAGTGGTTTTCCCATGGAATCTCAGAAGGGAAGGAAACCATATTATGGAATTTTGTTCTGAATCCCCAAAGTCCTTATTTTGTACTAAAATTTTGGTCTCTTGGCATGGCTGCTTCTCAACATATAGATATTACTGGATATTCCCAAGTGTTCTTCTAAGGTCCAGATGGAAGATTCTACAACTTGTCTACAACTTAGGACAGCCTGAGATGTAACAGATAATGGACTGTTGCTGTAAAAAATATAGGCATGCTAACCAGAATCTTTGGGAATCATCTGAGGAGAAGGGGAAGTGGAGAAATGATAGACAACCTAAAACAATGGATACTAAGAAAAATGTTTCTCCTATAGAAAAGATAACACACTTTCTAGACACTGGGATATCTACATATATATATATATATATATATATATATATATATACTTTCAAATAATCATTGTGTAATTACTATTCTTTAGAAAAGCTATTCCATTCATAGGAAAAATATATTTTGACTTCGTTATATATTATTCACAGTGTTATTTTAAAAAGTTTTGTCATGTGCTAAGGAAGAAATGTTGATTGTGTCCTCAGAAAGGAGGCCCCAACTACAATGGGATCAGAAACATTAAACCTAGAAGGAGTCTTCCTTTTCAAATAGTCATTGAGCACCTTGAGCATCACATGAATCTATGGACTCAGCACATCACATACTCTACTTCTGATACTTCTTGATGATATCTTCCTTTTTAAAACTTTTGTTAACATTTTATTTTCAATTGCAGAGTAAATGCTAGGCCTTTATCCTTTTATTTTCTGGATATGTTGATAATTCATTATAATCAAGAAAGAACAGAAATGAATTATTCTTACTACCACCACTGAGGAATCCATGCATTGTTGAGTCAGGTAATGTTGAGGGATGAGAGTTAGGTTTTCATGATCCTCTGTGTACCAGAATAGAAAGTCATCAACTTGGTGTATCTAATGTGGGGGAAAGGTGCTTTGCAAGTACATGATATACATGAAAGGAAAGGTAAAAATGTAAAATGGAAACACACACACACACACACACACAGGCACATACCCATTTATATCCACAAAATAACTTTATATGTTAAACTCCATGATCATTTTATGATTAAAAGAAAGTAATTTTACCTATCTACATTTAAAAACCAGCTCCAATATTTACACATAGGCATTTCATACACCAATAAAAGCTGAAGCCTCTCCCAACTTGTTAAATATGGTTCACTATTCTACCAAGTAACACATGGGAAATGAGATGTTTCTGTTTGTTGAATTTACAAAATAAATTAGAACAGATATAGTTGTTCAAATATGGCACATTTGGCTCGTGTTTGGAAAGGGTATGAAGTAAGTAAAGATTGGATAGAAAAATACCCAGAGATGGCGTCGCACACAGTTTTCAGGATTGGGCGTAATAAAGATCTTTGCCCAGTAGCATTTTTTATAAGACATTAAATTTCAAGATTTTACAAGGTTAGTTTTGATCTGACCTGAATGTCAAAGTAGGGGCTAGACACCAGCATATATTACTAACTGGAATATTTTCTTCCCCTCTGAATTCCCTTTAACATTCCAGTAGCAGTGCTCAAATAGAATCTCCTTCAACCCTTTTTATAGGGCACAACCATTTATTGCCAGGATATGCTGTGTGTAAAAGTTCCTCATTTCCCTCAGAGCTCCAAAGAAGTGCTCTAACGTACATAGTTTGATGTCAAGATACTAATGATTCCCTGCTCTTGGAGAGTGGGAATTGTGACACCAAAGGTGACTTGTCTCATCAACATACAGCAGGCTTCCTCTTGGGCCCAAGACAAGCCCAAATCAGTGTTGGGGTGAGGGTAAGGTGCTACTGTTGAAAAATGAAAGTCCTTTGCCTTGCAATACATCTTACCCAACCTTTAGGGAAATACTTGGAGAAATGTTTGACTATGAATTCCCCTAAGTTCCTAACTACCATTCTTCTAAATGTGATCATGAATGTCCTCGGAGGGTATACTGAGAATTAGGAGTTACTATTTTTGTTGTCGCTGTTGTTTTGTTTTGTTTTTGGTTGTCTTCTTTTTTTTTTTAATTAATCGTTTTGTTCATTTACATTTCAAATGATACCATGATACCGCTCGCTCTTCCCGGTTACCCCTCCACAACATCTTCATCCAGTTCTCCCTCTTCTAGGATGGTGCGCCTTCACCCACTCACCCACTGCTGGCTCACCACTCTAGCATTCCCCTATGCTGAAGTATTAAGCCTCACTCCCCTCTCACTGATGTCAGATAAGGTCATCCTCTGCTGCATATGTATGGAGTCCTAGCGCCTTCCATGTATATTCGTTGGTTGGTGGTTTAGTCCCTGGAAGCTCTGAATGGTTCAGTTAGTTAATATTGTTCTTATGAGGTTGCAATCTCGTTCAGTTCGTTCAGCTTCTTCAGTCCTTCCCCTAGCTCTTTCATTGGGGTCCCTGGGCTTAGTCCGATGGGTGGCTATGAGCATCTGCATCTGTAGTGGTCAGGTGCTAGTAGAACCTCCCAGTGAACAGTCATACCAGGCTCCTGTCAGCAAGTACTTCATGGCATCAGCAAGAGTGTGAGTGTTTGGTGTCTACATATGGATGGATCGCTAGGTAGGGCAGTCTCTGGATAGCCTTTCCTTTAGTCTCTGTTTCATTTTTTGTCTCTGTCTTTCCTTGGGACAGAAACATTTCTGGGTTAAAAACTTTTGAGATGCGTGAGTGGGCCCATCCCTCAACTGGGGGCCATACCTATCTACTGGAGGTGGTCTCAACAGGTTCTATCTCCCCTTTGTTGGGTATTTCAGCTAAAGTCATTGCCATTGGCTCATGGGAGTCTCTCACCTCCTTGGTGTCTGGGACTTTCTAGTGACTACTCCCGGTTCTCATTCCCCCACTGCTACATGTTTCTATTTTAACATCCAATCATTGGCAGTACACTCATAGTTTAAGGATTTGTAAAAGAAGGGTACTTTCAGTACTTGGAGTGTGCTCTTGTCCTTCAAAACTTGACTGGAGAGGAGAATATTAGAAAATAGGATGAACAATCTTGAGGGCTAATGGGCATTCTTTGGGCATTCCCACATTGAGACCACAACTACAGTTCCTAATGGAAGTACCCATGCCCTCTGCCCAGTGAGCAACTGAACTCTTCTAGGCTCCAATAAAATAAATAGAATAAAGAAGACCTCCCAAAGCTCTTTGAAGGCTGAATAATCAGCCCTATCAGAAGGCAGGTAGCTTTTGCCTTTCCCACATACTATCAGAAATGCTAGATCTCATGTTGCTCAGGAAAATTTTGCTCTAAGTTAACACTGGATTCCATGCTTCTCACTGGTATTCAATGATAGCCTTGATTAGAGGCCCCTTCTTTTCACATCCTTCTTGGAGGTTATTCCCTGGTTTGATGGCAGAAAGATTTGGGGATATTTCTGTGACTTTCTGTCTCTTATATATAGAAATAAAGTAAAAGAATAAAATGGTTTTAGATGACAAAAAGACTGAAGAAGACTTAGAAATTCTGAGAGCTAAATTATGATTTTCATAACGATGATTGGTATTTCCAACTTCATTTCTAATGACACTGATTTGTCTAAAGTTTTCTTAACTCACAGATAGTCAAGGTGCCCTTGATCCTGGAAACTATCTATTCAAAGTCAAAAAGGTCCCCTCATGGACAGGGAGGTCTTGTCCTAGTAAATGTTGATTGGTATTAATCACAGTCCACTTTCAAAAGAGACAAGCATAAAAGGAACATGTAGAAGGCAACAGCAACTCTTGTCATAATTCCTAATTATGACTGTTTAGAGGTCTCTCAAGAAATATAATTAAGTTTAACATGCCAAGTGATAAAAAATATTAATCTATCTTCTGCCCTCCCTTACCCCCCCATAACACCTCCACACCTCCTCTCTCTCTCTCTCTCTCTCTCTCTCTCTCTCTCTCTCTCTCTCTCTCTCTCTTTCCCTCTCTCCCTGAATTATCTGTAAAATGCTCTCCACTTGCTCTGCCTTTCATAAGTGGCACTGTCAAAGGGAATTTATTCCTCAGAGGATAAGGCAGTTGGCTGGAAACTCCACAGCTGCTGCAGGCAGCCCAGAATTTTAGCTAAAGAGCTCATGATTGCAAACCTCAAGATTGAAATTAAAATACAGTGGATTAAGAAATAAAGGACCTCCTGGAGTAAACATGCAGTCTCCCTGATGAAACTGGAGTAAACAGGGCAGAAGAAGACAAACAGACAACAGTGGAGGAAACTTTGGGCATCTTGGGGAGCCAGCCAGGTACAGGCCATGCACCTTCTTCCAACCATGTTTGAAAAAATCATTTGGTTTTGTTTTTGTTGTTGTTGTTGATGATGATAATGTTACTGTTGATGATGATTGTCTACTTCTCCTCCTCCTCCTCCTCTCCCTCCTCCTCTTCCTCCTCCTCTCCTCCTCCTCCCTCCTCCTCTTCCTCCTCTCCTCCCTCCTCTTCCTCCCTTCCTCCTCCCTCTTTCCTCCTCCCCTCCTCTTCCTCCTCCTCCTCCTCCTCCTCCTTCTCCTTCTTCTTCTTTCTGCTATTTTTCCAAACTGATTTCTCTATTAATTATAAACAAATAAATAACAACAACAAAACAACTAACCAAAAGGAAGTAGATTGCCAATTTGTTGATCACAGGATAGGCATGTAGCCATCAATAGCCCCAAACGCTAATTCTCCTACCACAGGGCAGTGAAGGAATAGAAACCACTATCCTTCTCCTTCTCCAGTTCCAGCCCTAGCACAGTTTATGAGACATGATATACTTCATATTGTCTCTGACCAATGACTTTCTGGACTGCTGGATGTCTTGGAAAGACAAGCACCTCTCCCAGCACTCCTTGGGTACTCAGGGTCATGGGAAATTTGAGTATAGATCTGATTTTATGTGGGAAAATACCTTGAACAGGAACACTGACATAGACTACTGATATTTCTGAATGAGATCTTACGGTTTCCAGGAGAACCTACATAGATCACTACTATTTAAGCCACAGACTAACAGTAACACATGAGATATGAAGAAGTAGAACAATTCCTAAGCCTGCTCTCCTCTCTTGACACCAGTCCTCACTAGGTAGCAGTTATGAGAAAGGAACCAAAGTGCTCTGGATAGTAGGCCAAGGAGAAAGAAAGAACACATGATAAAATGATGATATGGGCCCTAAAACCTAGTGCAGAGGACACTTGGGAGCACGATACTGCTCATACCTGCTGAAGCAGATACTTTGAAATTTAATAGCTAACACTAAAAGCAAATCAAATCTTCTACCAGTGAGATGCTTTTATATTGTACTTTAATTCTGAAAAATAATGTTTTCTGAAGGTGATACAACTTGGAACAATTTCTGTAGAATAGATCACCATGGCTATTTGGAAACAGGATGGCAGAAAGGTCCTTGTGAGCAATGGCCGATGCCCTTCTCAGTCAACTCTATTTTGGTGCATGCAGAACTAAAAATATCCTAAACCTGTGTCTACCCTGGCATAGACACAATGCAACGTAAGACAGGCAAAGGGGGCACTTGCTCAAACTTTAGAATGACTATGTGTTTATTGCATGATTCTAATTATTGAAGAGAACTCAAGGAAAGAATTTAACTGAGCATGTTATAAGCCCAGAGGGAGGAAGAATGAATAAAACACAGTTTTAACCAGCTTCACATTCCCTGATTGATAAAATGGACTCGGACGGCAGACAATGGCAATGCCAACAAGAATCCGTTTTTAAAGTGTAAAGTATTTTCTGCTTATCAAAAGTTAAGAAATTTGCATGAAAAACCCATAGAGGCTGGCCATCACAGAATTGCCATCAGGAACTCCCACATTTTACTATAATGTTTCATGTGGTCAAAAACAATAGCTCTGGGCATGGGTTAAGATATCCAGGAAATGAGAATTCAGATGGATTTTTTTTAACCTCTGAACCCACCAAAGTCTGTTTGTGGCTTGTTCTATTTTCATCGATATTATTACAACACTGTGAAGATTCTCCACGTGACTAACATTACATTGAAACTCAGCAAAACAACTTTGGCCAGACTTTGTTTGGAGATGAACAAAACTTACGTAGCTCCTGAACACATGGGCACAAATGTCAGGGACCAGATAAAGACGATGGATCCTGAACAAGGGCAATGAAGTCAGCACAGAGGGGAAGGCAGAGTGTGGAACAGTATGTACAGCATCACAACACAAGACCCAGGGACAAAGTGGAGGTAAAAAGGGAAACTGAGCAAGGAAACTAGCAAGTAACGGAAGAAATGAAGCTCTGTTTCTTTCCACTGATTTCTTGTCTTATGAGAAACGGAAGCACAATATGTGGAGCAGTGAATGGATATGGAGTAAGATTTGTGGAAATACCTAAAAGGAAGCTTGAAAGCAGGCTAACGTCCAGAGAGATAACCTGGGCTAGCAATGTAAATGTGATGCTCATATATATTAAGATCATGCATGACATTGTCCAGAAGAGGGTGCCACATGGGGGAGAGCAAAAACTGAACCTCTGTCCTGTCAGTCAAATAACATTCCAGCAAGTTACCCAGAAACTTCCAGCTATCTACAGCTTACAAAGACCTCTCAAGCCTAAACATCAATCTGTGGGTCAGGAGAGACTTGCTCACACTCTGTCTGGTTATATAGGTCAGCAATATTGAGCACAATATTTACATGGAGACGGGCGGTGTCAGAAGTAGGGATGGGGACTGGCTAGGGATAAAAATGAAAGAGGAGTCAATGATGATCATAAATCTTGGGAATCAAGAAATGTGCAGACAGAGAGCATGAGTTCAGGCTCTGGAGAATATCTGTGCAATGCTCACTCCTAGGTGAACTGCCCATTGGAAGGCACCGGATTGGTTTGTGTGAGCTATGTGCTAAGAAGTAAGATGACCTTTCTATTACAAAGCAAGAAAGGTAATTCAAGCCTCTCATTTTCAGGTGAGGAAACGCAACACGCTATGAAAGAAATTCATTTAAGCCTTCAGTAGCTTTGCCAGCAGACAGTGCATCCCTAATGTCCATAGACAGAAAGTCTCCCTGTTTTCAAAGAAGAATCCTTTCCCAAAGTGATGAGATGTCATATTTCCATCTTCCTTTCCACTGGTTAAAATGCTGAAGGGGCAAGTAAGAAGAGAGATGTCCTATTGGGTAAGTTGGAGACTTTTAGCATGAAGAGTAAAAAGGGGCTGATATATCGACTCTGATCCCTACACCCTAGGCTTTAAGACTTTCACTCAACACTATAGGGCATACTACCTGTCTTCTCATCTTCTCCTACTTATTGCCTGTTGAAAAGGCAGCATTCAGAATAAAGGAACCCTACTAAGAGCTACCTACTTGAACCTAAGCAGCACGCACGAGATCTCCAGGTAGCCTCAGCTCTTTGCTTCTGCACCCGTCCAGAATTATAACCTTGGAGTTACCTAGCCCCGCCTCCCAGTTTGCCTAAGGAAGTTTATATTGTTCCACTGCAACATTCTGCAAAGACCCTGTGCCCCAGAGATGGCAAGTTCCCCCAGATTGCCTTGCTCCTCTGCAAACCTCAGCCAATTACCAAGATGTTGGCTCCGTCTGTTACAACAGCATATAACCCTCTCCGAATTTAACGCCAAATGCTAAAAAGCCTCATCCATATTAACCAGCTCCCCTTGGGAAGTGTTAATTGGAAAACCACATAATGATATCTGTTTGCTAAAGACAACATTTAGTTGACGCAGAAATGACACGGCAAGCGTGTGACTGTAAACGCAGGTCTCAGGTGCCTGAGATACCCCTAGATAATGGACATCTGATGTCAGAAGGAGGAGGTGCCTCTCAACTCTAAAGATGGGGACTGTGGGAAAACAAGACATTGTGGTATGTCACAAAACGAGCCCCTCTTCCTCCTAAATAATCATGTAGGAAGAGTTGTCCTGAAAGGAATCTTTAGAACAGCCCTTAAGAACCTTTGCTGGGGCTGGATGTATATTGGGGGTCGGGGGGAGGGCCCAGGACTCACTGCACAACCTACTTCATTGCAACCACTAGAGGGCAACAGAGTCCCGTACCTTGAGTGAGTTCCTCAGGCAGGTTCCATCACCTGAACGAAGTAAATTGTGCACAAATAACTCTGCCATGTTCCTAAAATTGAAGGCTACGGTAATTATCCATGAAAATGAGGAATTCAAAATCTGCTACTCCAAAAGGTTGTGCGGGCTCTTGGGCAGGTTTAGCTTGTCAACAAATCTATTCAAGATGGTCCACAGCTGTAAGCCAGTGTGTCCTTTTGAGTTCTGTGACTTTAATGGTGAGTTTTAAAGTCTGCCCCCCATCCCCCGCCCCCCGCTGCTTGCAACTCTACTGAAGCAGGCGGCCAAAAGATGTGACAAATATTTTTCTGGGATGGACCAATATGACAAAGGACATCCACATAGCTGCTGCTATTGATAATCTTTCGGCCCTAAACTCAGGGCCTCTGAAACAGGGAGAACCCCAGACACAAAACCACCTTTTACATCACCTTTAAAGGAGTCAGAGGATGGGGAAATTGATAATATATACTAGGTAAGGTATTCATGATGAAAAAGAAAAGAAAAGGAAAAGCTTCTTTGAGCAAGCCTGACAGATGAGAAGCTAGCTGCAGCTCCCAATCCTAGTAGAAAGACTCCGTAACATCCAACACAGCCATCTCAAAGCCAAAGGAAGCAGGCTTAAGCAGATTGAGCTGTGATGGGCTGTCCAGAGTGCAACTACGTAACAGCAAAAGCAGATCTAGGTTTTCCTGGGTTTCCCTGGGACTTTGGTGTATTTGTTCCTTACCCCGTGGAACTTCTATGGGGCTCTTCTCTGAGATATGACAAAGGATAATGAAGGTAGAAACTAGGATATAAAACAAAACAAAATCAAACCTCAGAGAGCAGTTGCATTAATATATATCCAGTCAGATTCAGATGCCCGTGAATAAATAGTACACATCTTTGGATCACGAGAACAATGTAATCCAATGATTACCAAGGGAAAGTTTGGGTTATGTGTCCTACTAGGCAGTAACTGTGGAGACTC
This sequence comes from Rattus rattus, assembly GCF_011064425.1. Taxonomy (NCBI): domain Eukaryota; kingdom Metazoa; phylum Chordata; class Mammalia; order Rodentia; family Muridae; genus Rattus; species Rattus rattus. The sequence goes on along the minus strand of NC_046160.1, from coordinate 102,393,674 downwards.
AGGGGAAGATGTGGAGTTATTAAATGACTTCTAAGGTTAACAATGACACATAGATGTGGGACGTTCACCAGAGGGCTTACATGATGAACCATGTGCCTTGTTTACTTTAATATTTCCCTGATATATCACAGTCTCGATTTCTTATGAGTGGCCTCTCAGGTCTAATTAGAGCCCCATACTTAGCACTGGGAGCTTAGAGGAGGAATTTTTCACTTCTTCTACTTATGTCCTATACTCCTGTAGGAGAAACTTGATAATATCACTTCTTGGGAAAGAGGTTCTTTCTTTGAATTGTAGACATACTTTTTTTTTCTGTTAAGGGAGTTTCCATGAACAGCTTGAAAATTCATTTGGAATGCTCATCTTCAAACTTCTGAAGTCAGACTTCCATGGTGGTCACTCCTCACACACACAGAAACAGGCTGATGCCTGTACAACAAGGCATCCTGGACAGCCTCACAAAGCCACTGTGCTCAACAAGGTAAGAGCTTGAAATGGTTGTTGAGTTTCATCCTTGGGGCCTCTCAGAAACGTTTTAGTGAGGAACAGACAAGAGAAGATGTCAAAGCAGGAGAAGGAAGGAAAGATAAGAAGACAAAAACCAAAGAAAAACAAAAAGAAAAGAGCAGGGTAGTGTTCTCAACCTTCCTAATGTGCCCCATTAACACAGTTCCTCAATGTTTTGATACCCCTATCCATAATATTATTTTCTTTACAACATCATGACTGTAATTTTGCTACTGTTATCATTTGTAATCTGTGCTTGCCAATGATCTTAGGCAACCCCTGTGAAAGGGTTGGTTAACCCTCAAGGAACCATAATGAAAATATCTGAATTTTCCGATGGTCTTAGGTGACCCCTGTGAAAGGGTCATTCAACCCCTAATGGAGTAGTGACCCATAGGATGAGAACCACTGTTCTACAGTTGCTCTGCCTGTTGTTTCAGAATCCAAGGTATATCCCATTTTGCATTTCCAAATGTTAAACACTAGCCAAATTTTGGGCAACTCCCTTCTTGCGATTTGTTCTTCTGTAGTCATTCATCACTTGAACTTTTTCCCACAAACGTCATTCATTAATTACTCTGTTTACACTGTGCTCTCAGAGCCTTGGCAAAGGTGGAAGGAGGGGGCAACTTTACTAATGAACTTTTATGAAACCTCTGAGGGTGATGGCAGTTCAAAAATGTGAGTGAAGGGCATCTGTGGGCTTAAATAATGAGCCATGAATCTCCTCACCTTTGTCTAATAATTCCAAGGGTCATTCTTGGCTGTTACTTGTAGGTGACCTCTATAGGTGCCCCCCATCTGGATCTTTAAGACTATAATGTACAGAACACTAATGGCTCAGCAAAATGGTGCTGTCGGGGGCAGAACAATGATGGCCCTGTTTTATTGGTGGCAGAAAGATCAGTTATAACACATTTATATAGCATTTTGAGAAAAGCACATATACATCTACTATTTCATGGAATTGAAGCCATAGCTAGAGACAGTATTTCCACACTCATTGTACATATAGAAAACTCACAACCCAATTAACAAATACCCCTACCACATCACAGGGCCAAAGCAATATTGCATATATATGGTTACCCACCACCTCAACTCAGGAACTCACAAGGTCTGAGATCAAGCCTTGCATCCCCTTTTACTAATAGCAAAAAGAACCTGTGGGAAAGTGTTCTGATAGGACCTCAGATATCCATTTTGTTCTTAAAACTGTGCTTAGAGGTATAGTAAACACCAGGACCAAGATCTAAGAATGAACAGCTGAAAGCTGCTAGTACCATTGAACTTTAACCCTGTGTTTCCTCAGCTCAGTAGTCTAATGCTTGAGGAAAAATAACTGGTTGTGCCATGCTGTGCACTTTGGAATGTTTAGGCACTGTCTTTGGCCCTTACTTGCTGGTGCACCCTGCATCTGTCTCCAGTTGTATCAACAAAGGTATTGCCGACAGACTTTTTACATACAGTATCATATAAACTTGTAACCTATCATATGATATTAACTCTAAGAACCTGAGTTTCCTAATTAATCAAACACTAATTCTATCATTTACCACCCTGGTTATCCTAGTGGCAAGTCTAGTAGGGCAGTATATACAGGGTTAAACTAAGGGTCTGGTTAAGGTAAGAATTCAGGGACCCATAGCTATAGCAATTGAAAGTTCTTGGGCCTGTGGCAGATAGTCATGGATGCTAACTTTCAAGAAGAATTTGCTTCAGGCATCCTCTTGGCCCATCTTCCTAGTAGGTGCTGATGGTTCTCTACTCAGTAGTACCAGGCGAACCAGGATGTGCCGGGGAAGGGACGTATACTCAACTCTGGGGTACACAGGGTTGTACCAGCCTATCACCAGACTTTGTTTATCATTGGGTGACAGGACAGAAGTTACCATTTGCTGCCAGAATATTTACCCTTGGACGTTCACCTTTATGGTCTGCCCTAAAGCTTAATACCTAAGTGCTCTCTCAGTAGCCCATTGCTTCTCCTTCTACAGTTAAAAAATAAAACGCACACACACACACACACACACAGAAAAAAAAATTTTTTTGTTCTGTTTTTGGAGGCAGGATATCATTTAGCCCAGGCTAGTCTTGAACTTGCTATATGTCTAGAGATATCACTCATGTGCTCATCTTTCTACCTTCACCTATCAAATGCAAGGGTTATAGCATCCAAGTGCACTTTCTCTTATCCCCAGGGCTTCTGGCTGACTGCTCTTCTTGTTTCTGGAACTTAATCTGATTCAGTATTTTGCCTACACAGCTGCCTCTGCCAGCTACAATTTCTCCTAGACAGCCCCCATGACTATCTTATTTGTTACTCAGAGGGCTTGGCTAATAGGTCACCTCCTTGAAGAAGTTGTCCTTGACCACTTGACCAAAGAAATATCAACCTGTGGTCACCCCCTATTGCACAGTTCTTCCATTTTTCTGCACAGCACTCTTGCTTCTCACACACATATACTTCTCTGCAATGCTGGCCACAGGAGGCCAGGATCCAAGCTCTCTCTGGCACCTCCTAGAACCATTGCATGTTTGTTGAATAAGTGCGGGGTTGGGGGTGGGGAATGACTTATTTGACAATGTGGCCTCATTCTTATGACCCCTGGCACTAGCAGACAGCAGGTACTCAATTACTGTTGACTTAATTGGTATAACTTCTTCTCTCAGCCCTAACAATGGTCTTTAGAAGCAGCTAAGCCCCGGAACACTCATCCAGAGAAACCAACACTGTCTGTGGAGAGTCTTGCTAATGAGAGGGTAGTATAACCCACAGTGCCCTTTTGAACTCTTCGATTCTTCATGCTCAAAACACCAAACACTGTGAAATGACAAGACTGAGTGTGGACTCCTGCTCAAATATGAAGGTAAAAATGTCCTTGGAAAGACTCCTGGGAAGGTATATGTCATTAAAGACATTACCCTGAAAACTCTACCTGCCCTCAACACCTGCCTGGACTGTCACTTATGACCAGGGCACTGAGTGGTCCTATAGCCTAATTCTATAGTTTTCCTCTAAAATAGCCTAGCTCAAGATCAAGGGTCAGAACTGTGGTGCATTTAAAAGATGGAGGGACAGAGAAGAGTAATAACAATAGAAACATCAGATATTGTCTCTACATGCCTGGGAGACAGAGAGTTCTGTTGAGCCTCTAGAAGGCCCCAGAGACCATGTCCTTCAGACATCTGCAGGCAACTGAAGCTTGTGGGGAGGCACACCCTGGATGCTGGCTCTGCTGTGGCCACATTTAGACTGTACTGCATTACCTCACTGGCAGCCAATCAGCGCCTCCTGAGCCACAGCACACATGCTCCCCTCTGCCACAGACACTGCCTCATGTCACTCTCTGCCTCTGGAACCTCTACTGCAGTGACCAAGAACCCACTCTGGGTGGGTGGCACAGGGGACATGGAGGTCAAAAAAGCTGGATATCAAAGCCACAGGCAATAGGGGTTTCTCCCTGAAAGCCCTTCTACAACCCACAGCAGTCCAGCACATCAGGAATGTGTGTTTTGTTTACCTGCCCTCTCTCCCTCCTGCTCAAACACCATGGGTGGGTGGGCAGCAAGAGGGCATAATAGGGCCAAGGAAAGATTGCAGCAGCTTTAGAAGAAATCAAGTGCTGCATCGCAGTTGGAGCACTGTGTGCACCTGCTGGTGACGTCAGTGATCTGTCACACCTCCTCAAGCTATGCTCCTCCCTGGAGGCTTGGTCCTGAACAGACAACAACTCCCACCCTTTCCAAAGACTAAATCCCTAGCCTCTGTGCTGATAAACCCGAAGAGCTGAGACTAATATTTCAGTGACTCAGAGAGTCTTTCATGCCCAAAGCATCTGTACATTAAAAATAAAAAAAGGTGGGGGTGGAGGTAAGGATTGTAGGAAAGGCATTGGCAAGATATCACAAGGGCTACTACAGCTCAAGTCTGCCCATGACACAGAGAGCTGACTCATATCCATGACAGACACCTGAGTGAAGCACCCCAATATCTGCTGTCAGAGATGCCTCTTCCCTGGGCTGCAGGGAGGTCCCTTCTTCTGTGAGGCATCGATGCTCAGCCTAGTGAGAGACTTTGAGAGCACAGCAGTTTATCTTTACAGGGTCCCGCTTCAAAGAGTTTTCCCTCCAGGTAGAACGCAGGATGTTAATATATCTTTAAATGGAGGAGGGGGTGACAGTGGACAGAGCAGGAAACCATTATAAATCGTCACAGGGTGTTCAATATTTTACACAAACACAGCTATCCAGCAGCAATAATGGTTCCACAGATGTGCCACGTGCATGTATTGTTAATAGCTTTCTATGTGCCAGGGAGAAAAGTGTGGTTAAGGAACACATAGAGGAAATATTAATGAAGGGTGAAATCAGATGACTCAAGACTCCCTTTGTTCAATGCTGATGCATGCAAACGAAATGTAGGGGCATTTCTTGATGACATCTGACCTCAGCCACCCAATGCAGACATTCTCCCCCCCCCCCTTTGAGAACCTCGAAAACATTTTACCAGAGCACACAAAGTTCTGCTACAGATCACTTTTATGACACATATAGGAATATTTCATGTTTGGGTAGTATCTGTTTATCTCCAGGTCAGACACTGTGCCCAGTGTGTTGTATCCTAATACAGTTATCAAAAACAAACAACAAAAACAACATTAAAATCTCAGTTGCTTTCAAGAACTGTGACCCCATTGCACTTAGAGCAGATTAACAGCTCAGGCAAAATTCGATGTGGAAATTGCAGATAAAACTCTATATTGGAGAGAAAAACAAAGAGAGAGAGTGCCCTAGGAGCATACAAAGGAAACTGATTGTAGGGTCTACATTAGACAATCAAGACAACCCCTTAAGCCTCAACACTCAATATCAGCACCAGGAACATATGTCCTTATTTATTATAACCATGTCAGTTGGAAAGTGACTTTCTGAGGAGGAAAAGCAACACATTGAGATGGTAATGGGATGGGTGGGGGCAAGGTGGGATTAGAATTCAAGAAGCAGAAGTGATCCCACCATCTTAGACAGACATATGCTATGGTTAGAATAACTGTCTCCAGGCCTCACTTTATCAAGCCAAAGTATCAATAGCCACTGGTGCAAAATGAGACAAGTACCCACAAAGGGTTAAAAAAAAGGCAGTTGCCACGAGCTCCTTCAAAAGCAACGGGAATTATTTTTAATGGTGCAGTTAGTAGAAAAGCTTCAGCCTCACTGTGCAAAGCTGATTTATTTCCAGCCTGTTTTATTTCATTTATTACCTAAAGGATAATGCACACATTCTCAAGACCGGTTAAAAAAAGAAACCTATTACATAACTGTAATAAGTCTGGCAGCTATTGTTGTAATGAACGAACTGGACATCTTGTCTCTGGGAAACGGATTGGGAGGCCTGTGGCCTAGGCATCTTTTAGGATGGTCAGGCCTTATAGCTTCCTAGATGGGAAGGACAGAAAAATACCAGATGTTAGAGCTATGAATCTACATATCTAAAAAGGAATTGGGAAAGCTACCTCTGAAACATCAGAGGAATGGGGATAAGCAGGAGCCTTTGGCTGGTTTCTCTTCTTCACTTCTGTTTCAAATGGCATAGAAATAGAATCTGGCATTCACCCTACAGAAGTGGTTCTCAGCCTCTGGGTCACGTCTGCCTTGGGGGTTGCATAGCAAATATCCTGCATATCAGATATTTACATTCTGAGTCATAATAGTGGCAAAATTACAGTGATGGGGTAGCAATAAAATACTTACGTTGCTGGGAATCACCACAGCATGAGGAAATGTATTAAAAGGTCACAGCATTAGGGAGGCTGAGAACCATTACTCTGTATGCTCTGTGTGGATCAACCTTATACCTCCATACTTAATGACCTAAGCAAACATCCATGTTTCAAGACTTCTACATGGTAGTCCAGGACGATAGGCAATACAGATGAAACAAAGTCAAAGATCTAAATCCTCTCAGAAACTATATTATATAACAGGACAGGGTCTTTCTGGTCCATTTCCCCTTTAGCTACTATAGAGGAAATTTAGGCAGTGAATTATCCTTAGCACACCAGAAATGAACCAAAGTTAGAAATCATGTCTATATTTGCTTTCTCTGGTCTCTACTACCCCATGCAACTGAGAATATGGTCCACAGGTCCAGCAACAGGGACATCACTGAGCAACTATGAGAAATCTAGTCTAGATCCCAGGAGTCCAGAACTATCGGATCAGAACCTTCACTAAACAGGCTTATCCTCTATCTCCAACCTGTTCATTAATCTGCTCTAAGAACAATGGGGCCATAGTTCTTATAAGTATCTAGGTTTTTCTCTTTTCATCCCTTGAAGTTTTCATCTTAACGGAAAAAATGATTAAAATTCAAGCATATGACTTGGAAGAATAGAGCTGAATCTGACCTAGAAGGCTCCTCCCTGAAGACTAGCTTCCCTAACATGAGAATATGCAATGCAAGCTGCCAAGGGAGAAAAGCAATCAACAGTCCTACCCAGCTGTTTAGGAACCATAAAAATGACCTGGCATTTGTATCTTGGTGTTAAATCAACAGCTGTCTAATTTGTCTTAAGACTCATTCAATAGGAGTAAACTTTATACCTGGTACTTACTGTAAGCCTAGGCAAATATCTGTGGCTGGTAAGTCCACGGAGTCTAGAAAAGAATCAACTATGGCCACCTTCTCAAAACAATGTGATCTCTAACTACATTTTTTGAGACATCATCTCTCTATGTAATTCTGGCTGTCCTAGACCTCACTCTATAGACCAGGCTGGCCTTGATTTCCACCTGCCTCTGGCTCCCAAGTGCTGGGATTAAAGGCATATGCTACCCCTATCCAGCTTCTAACTACATTCTTAATACTTATTTTTAGACTCACAGAAAAATACCGCTCTTACCTCACATCCAAAAAGCTTCCTTTTGAAGTGATTAGTAACCATTCCAAAAAGCCTCAGATATCAACTGATGATGGGGTGCCCAGCCCTAAACGATATATTTGCAATATAACTATAAACCCATGTCTAAAGGAACATTACAGCAGAGATGAGAGAAAGATTTCAAGAGCCAGAAGACCAGGACATCTACCACAAGACTTTGTCTTCTACATATGATTGGGAAGCTGCACCCATGACACCCCAACAGTGTGCTTGCCTAAGCAAAACCTGAACCATAAAAACACCAGTTGACATGTCCGTATGGAAGTATGAGGGTCTACCCCTAGGTGAAGAGTTACAAGCAAATTAGTGAATGCTGAGAGATAGAGAATCAGCACTGTCCAGGGATGAGCCTTAACTGGTTAGCTAATATTAAGTGGTCAGCTCTAAACTCAAATAAATATGAAGAATGCAACATGGACTATGGACTCAAACTGACTTTTATAATTATTCATAAGAAAAAGAGTCCATGAACTTGAAAGGGCACGAGGGACATGGAGGAAGTTGGAGGGAAGAGGTGGAAATATACTACACATATTTAAAATCTAAAAATAAATGTAAAAAAATAAAGTTCTTCCTTTAAATGATCTAGCCTGAACTCTATTGGGGAAGAAAAAGGTTATTTGCTTCATACTTCCATATAACTGTTCATCATCAAAGAAAGTCAGAGAAGGAAAATCAAACAGAGCAATAGCTGATACAGAACGTGAAGAGGTGCTGCTTACTGACTTGTTCTTTGTGGCTTGCTCAGCCTGTTTCCTTATAGAACCCAGAACCACCACAATGGGCTGGGCCCTCCTCCATCAATCACTTATTAAGAAATTTCCCTATAGGCCTGCCTACATTGAAACATTTTCTTAATGGAGGTTTGCTCCTCTCAGATGCCTGTAGGTTTTATGAAGTTGACATAAAACTATCTAACGCACAAAGATTCTCCTTGGAACAGCCAATCATTACCTAAGTTTATCCATTTTCACTTTTCAGAAATGATTTTCTGGGGCTTTGGAGCAAGAAAAATGAGTTTATATTCAGCAAATATCATAAGCAAGGGAAATGATACTGTAGCCTTTTTGTGGTTCCAGTATAAGAAAAGAGGTTGGTACTTCACTAAGGCTCACCCTTGTGAGCGTATCATGATGGTAACAGTCAGCCTGCACCCATTCTTGAAGAGAATGTGTTCATTTACACACAGCAAAGAACACAATAAAACAACAATAAGACCTTCTGACCCATCTGGGGATTATTCACTGCCTTACTCCCGAACTACTTTCCTAATCCCTTGAATTTATTACCTCATTCTGACCACCCTTCCCTTATATCTGAAGCTTTTCCACCAACTGCTAGGTTTAAAGGCCACACAGTTCTGTACCATCTCTCTGATGTCTTTAGCTTCTGCACAATAATGTCCTAGAGTTCAACCCAGGTCCCAGGATGTAGTCTCCCAGCCTAAGTTAGGAACTTCCACTCTGTATGATTCCAGAACCAGACCAGCATTCATTTGTAAGACCCATAGTTCGCCAAAGATTTTGATAGTCTGGTGGAAGAAAGAAGATAAGAGATATGTAGAAAAAAATTTAACAGGAGAGAAGATGATAAGAACCAAGACAACCATGGCCAATAAATGCTAGTAGAGGCCAAAGGTGGGAGAAGTCATTCAGGCTGAGGTCATCAACAACTTCACAGGGAAAAATAGGACTTAGCCTGGTTTTTACAGAGTAGCAGACTATGGATAGAAAAGAGGTGAACTTTATTAGTTTTTCCAGAAAGGTAGGAGGGCAGAAATGCATGGGTCTTCTCATTTGCTCTTTAGCAACAGCTGTTTGTCGTTCTCTTGGGTGCAGAACACACCATATAATAGTCTGAGAGAGCAACCATCCTAGGAGAATGGATGTCTCTCTGGACCTCAGCAGTTGGGGGGCTTCTCAAGGACTCCTGTGTCTATCCCCCACTGAATCTCACAATGGTTTTTACCACTAGAGTGCACACCTCTACCTAATTGAGGCTCCTAACTGTAATCTCAAAATGAAGAGCCTGGCCCCTTCTGGAATTGCAGGTGACAAACAAATACTTTGTCTAAATCCTTGGCATTCCCTAAATCTCAAAATGCTCCATATTCCCCAGCAAAAGGAGCAGCTAAAATATCACATTCTGCAAACTATTTTGCCCTCCATGGCCACCATAAGGGCTGTTGGTACAGTTATTCTGTATTTTTATTTTTCATTCCAAAAATTTCTATAGTTGATCATAGGCTTTTCTTTTGTAATTTTAATTTATTTCTGAGTTAATATGGCCAACTCTGAAACATGACAAAAGCAAACAAACAAACAAATAAAACAACAACAAGTGCCCAGCCTGGGTCAAGACAGCAGGATGCCAGATACGGAAGCAGTGGAACTGAGGAGATAACTTGAGCCTCTCAAGCCAGACACTCCAAATGTACCTTAGCAAGGAGGTCAATGTGTTAAGAGTTGATAAATTATTTGTTGGGATTCTTCCTATATTCTGCAAGAAAGGAGAACTGTATTTTCTTTCAATTTATGATATTGTAGCCTAAGATTTAGAAGGCTAAGGCACTGCAATAATTTTTCCATAGCTACGTAATAAACACCAAGCCCAGAACCTAGGGTTTTATGTTTCAAGCCTGTGTTCTTTTTACCTAACCTGATTAATAATATGAGAGTATCCACTTAGCTGCTGCATGTTATACCAAAGATACGTGATTGTAAAACATAGTCAAGATTCCTGAGTGAAAAGTCATAGGCCCCAAAGAGAAACCTACTACTATTACTTTTAATAAGTGGTTATGCCAAACCACCTTCTAAATATTCATGGTTATATTAACAGACTAATGCTCTTCTCACCATTCCTTAGCAAAGTTTTTTATAGATGTAGGTAATTTTTAATGTAGAGATGTATAACCACCAACATGCTAATAACAGATGATTGTTGACTGCTCAGCCCTAAACAGGGAATTTACATCACCTTCTCCAAGGCTCAGTTAACATCAAAGAAGAAAAATAAGAAAGACCAGAAGAGTTAGATAGGATCTTGTGCACATCATGTGTACATTGTACCATTGTACCATAAACTCACAGCAACTATGGTTACCTGCACAGGATCTAAACAAAATGGGACTAGTCAATATTCCATCATGAATGAGTTGGGTAGGAAATCATAAGTCCTTTTCCTTCCTTAAGGGACTGTTGGCTGTTTATGGATACTGAGGTTCTACAGAGGTATAACCAGGGTTAGTTGCCTAGACTCCAGTAAATAGCATCTCATCCATGCTTATTCAAGGAACCCTAATCAAACTCAAGGTATCTCACACTCAAAGACATGAAGGTAGGAAGGGACTTTGAGAAAGGAAGGGTTTTATTAAGGAAGAAAAGAGGTGATGAAAGAAAACCAATGAGAATGAAAAGAAATAAAATTCATTGTATAAATACATTGAAATGTTGAAGAGTAAATAAAACAAAATATTGTAAAGGGTAAGACCCATGCTCAATATATTTATAACGATAAAAACCATCCAGAACCCCAAAAAATAAATAAAAATAAAACATAATTAGAACTGGTAAACCACAATAAATGAAATATGCCAAACCTCCACATACAACATAATCATAATTATATCTCCAATTATGTATTCAGCTTTTGAGAGAAGGTTAAACTTTGATGTCCTTTAAGACTTTTTCTTTAGAACTGGCTAACCATTAATTCATTTGGGGAAGATGATTGACAGATTAGTTCAGATTAAAATACTTTATATATGAAAATGATAAAGTTGGAAAAAAGTCCCTTAGCAGGAACTTCTAATTATCCAAAAATGGGGATCTTTCAGAAGGTTCTTTGGGGGTGTGGTTGTCAAATTTCAACATGGTAGAATCACTGGTGAACTGGTAGACTGTTCACTTTAATTAACCTTAACAATCAATGATTCTGTGATATTATCATTCCCATATTTCATAGGAGGAAGCTAGGTTCCAGAGAGGGAAACTGGCTTGAATAGGATCAGACATCAAGGCTGCTGAGTTCATGAGCATGGGGAGACACATTTATGTGTAATGCTGAAGTTGATTGCTTAGAGTGGTACTTTGAGGACCATTGCTGTAGAAAGCAAGTAGGGAACTTAGCAATAGGGAGAAGGTATATACAGTCAGGTTCACAGGAAAGGCCATATTTTCTTTCAAAATTCAAACACCTGTCTGGGCTCCTAAGATTTTTTAAGCAGAGATAAACGTGTTGCCCTATACCTTGCCTTGTTAAGCATGCTTCCTTTTCCAAGCTTCGGAGTCAAAGTCTATAACCCCAAAGACCTAACTGACCCCTAGAGATTCTCAGCCAAGACTATGCCAGGGAAGAAAAGTCCCAGTTCACAGTGATGTCACGATCCCTATCCTGAATCAAGAGCTTGTTGTATAATTCCTCTGGCAAGCTCTGCCAACCAGTGTTGTCACAGGCATAGGCCTGCAGAAACCTATAATATTCTCATACGGAATGTGTTGACATTGGTAATCTCATAAAGATGGATCTGCTGTTTGCTCAAAAGCTATAGACTGTTTGTCAAAGATAGAATGTAAAAGCAGACACGAGCTGGTCAGGGCTCTCATTCAAGGTCATCCTTTGTATCAGATATGAAGGAATGGCCAGGTAGGGTCCATGGCTCAACTCCCTCTTCTTCCCTCAATACTCTGAGCAGAGATGGTTGGGCTTTATTGGCCAAGGGACATAGAACAATTGTCATGTATATTAAATCTTGTCTCTATTTTATTATGTTTTTCCTTATGCTAAGGATCATGGACCTAGCAAGTAGAAGTGGGGTACAATGAAAGCATTTCTGAGTACCTATTGTATCTCATGTTTATTTCTAAGATAAATGTGTATTTGTATACACATATACATATGTGTATACACACATACATATGTGTATACACACATATACTTTTTTGTGTGTGTGTGTGTATAGAGACACTCATAAACACACACACACACACACACACACACACACACACACACACACACACTATTTATACATGTAACCTGATACATTCTCCTAATCTCCAAATTAGGGGGTCAGCCAATTTTGTCAGTAAAAAACAGAATAGTAGTATTGTTAGCTCAAGTGGCCATATCTTGTGTCCTGGATACTCAAGTATAGAGCGCTAGAAGCCATAAACAACAGACTGACAAATGCAAAGGGGGTTGTTCCAATAAAACTTTACTTACAAAGAGGCAAAAGTCCAGCAGAGAAGCAGAGTTTCTCAGTCCAACAAGAGGAAGCATTTGCCCTTTGACCTCTTATTCTCTATCAATAGGTTCTTTATATTTGTATTCAGTCTCTGGCTTCTAATTAATAGGAATGACAATAACGTCTTAACTCCAGCCAAAACTTCCTCTTAAAACTGCCTACTTCCTGTATCTTGGCACTCTTGCATACACTGAAACTCCACAAGTCCCAAGCTAACTCCTAACTTTAAACCCTTGCCTCTTTCACAGTATCAGAGCATATCAGCCTGCTCAGATCTGGGCATGATGCTGTCTCACACTCACTCAGTCCCTGTATCCTTCAGCCCCATTAAAATTCTGACTTTACTTCTCCTATGTAGCCTTCTAGACTCTACCACAACCACAGGCATCTTCCCAAGCCTCCAACTCACCATTTCTATTCCTTCTTCAGGGTCTTTGCATTGGTTTCTGATATCATCTCCTTAAGATTCCTTTGCATAAATCTTTGAGATTAACAAGCATGAGGCCAAAACAACCTAATGTGGTGACTTTTCCTCCAATTAATCATCTTTGTTATCTACTTTATTTCTCCTATTTTCGTAAATAACCAATAACCATTGGGGGTTTTTCCTTTTTTGTCTGCTGCTCAGAAAAGGATACCTGTCTTAGAGGGCTGAGCTTTATCTGTCCAGCTCAGTGCTGGAGTCCTGAAACTAGAGAGATAGGCTGGTCATAGAATAGACACTCCATATTCTTAAAAAGAAATTGATGAATGTATCAGAACGAAAGCCCACAAGGCAAAGAGCTGTCATCTCACTTACTTCTGCAACTGCTTTCCCAAATAGGCAAGACAGTATTGCTGATGGAGGAGTGGTGACACAGTGGGATGACTTGCCAAAAGGGACACAGATTATAGATGCTATGATGCCAGAGCAGTGTCTTTCCCGATTGGAGGTCCTGTCTGCCACTCACACAGGATAGGGAAATTCATAAGTTCCTCCAGCAATTGTTTTGCAAGGAACACAAACTGTTTTCTAGTTATTTTATAGTTCAGTAAATGACTCCCAGTGCAGGGTTTATCAGTTATTTTGCCAACTGCCTGTCCCATGTCATAGATGGGGGAGAAGAATGTCATTTGGTCCTGGTTGATTTACAAGAAAATGAGAGAGCTTGAGAGGAGCTGCTCAAGAAGAAAGAAGCACTGATGGGAGGTGTTTGATTCTGCCTCTTCTGTCTAAAGAATGAATGATTGTATTTCTTTGGGAGTATAATTTTAAGAACCATCTAAAGATTCAGTATTCCTACAGATTTCTGTGTTGACTCCAGGAAATAATAGCATTTTAGTTTCATAGATTCACAAAATACAGGTGACAAAACACAATGTCACCCTTTACATGACTTTCTAATTCTACCAGTCCCAGTAGCATTCAAACAATACTTTAAAGATAAAGCAAAGCCCAACAAAAAACCCCCCTGCATCATGTGCATTCCATGTCCTCTAGTTGGTACTCAGCAAATAACTATCTATTCTGTGAGGTGGTTTGGGAGGTCTGGGTGAACCCTGCCACCTGGTTCCTGTATTTTAACCACAGCTTTGCTTCTAGTCACAGGAGCCCTAGAGCTGCTTTCAGTTCTGCATCTCCGTTTTCCTCTACGGACAAGGGAATTAGTATGCTTGGAAGTACTGGATTACTTGAATTGAGTAAGTGCAAGTTCTCAGAAGAGTGCCTGGCCTGCGGCAGATTGTCCAATAACAGGGCATACCATGTGTTATTAGGAAGTCATCAGCTCATTTGCAGTCATCTTCTAGCTCCAGGAGGCAAAAGCCTGCACAGGGAAATCCCACCCTAGGAGCACTGACTTTAAATGTAACAGTTCTGGAGTAGCCTGTTCCACACCATATATCACAGTCCTTGGGGGCCTTTAAGACACTGCTAGCTCAGTGAAGGCACCAAGACCCAGACCACCAATTTAATTTTACCTCGTTTCTTGAATCCATGATTTTACCAACATCCCCATTAGACCTGAACTCCATCACAACAAAACAATGGTAGTTGTCACTAAGACTGACTGTAGAAAGGTAGCGTGATTTAACTAACAAAGGACTTTTCTTAGTATATTTAAAATATATTAAGACTTCCCTTGTAGTGAATTCACAGTTTTGTTTTCTGTCTTTTTCTTTTTCAAGCGGTTTGATATATTTTCACCATAAACACTTGATTCTTATTAAAATTTATAGAAAATAAAAAAGAATATTATAATCATTCACTTGTTCCCCCTTCCTAATCCATCCCTTAAAATATTGTTATATAGATTTTGTGGTCTTACTCACATTCTATATTCTTTTTCCCTTTTGGTCATCTGCTAGAGAATACCATACATTATAGCTCTAGACCTCATTAAGAATTCCTGTTTCCATGAGTCCAAAGGGTAGCCAAAAGATAAATGTTTTGATATTAATATGTCAATCAGAGCCAGCAGGGCATCTTGCAACAAAATCATGGTGTTTCACCAACAATCCTAGCTAGCAACATTGATGAGGACTATAAGATGGAGCATACATGGCTATGTATATTTGAGAATTTTCTAGAGGCGAACTTCATGAAATTTATGATGGCTTTTAACTCTCTGACTAGGTATATATTTGGTGGATAACTGATGCCTTCTTTGCATTGGCCTTATTTATTCAACGGACTTAAAGCTTTCCTGTATGGTGTGTTACATCATGCTGACGATATTCTACTAATAATAACAATTTAAAGAAAATACCCAAGTGATAAAGAATCAGCATGGCTGCTTTCTCTAAGGGTAGTGACTGAAGCAGTAATGGAGGGAGAGAATGGAGGTGGGAGAAGAGAGCAAAGCAGGAAATTGCAGATGTTTTTTAAAATGCAGCACAAGCTTGACTGATGATGCTTAGATCTCCTGAGCTCCCTCAACTCTGAGTCTTTAAAATCCCTCAAATATCTCCTCAAGACCATTCCATGGACCATGGATCACTCTAAGCAGATATGAACTGTTTCCTCACTGGTGAAGGCACGCTTGTTTTCTATACCCTGTGCAAGTTGTGGGTCATGGGCAAGATGATGTGGAAATTAATAAGCACTTTATAGAAGGCAAATACTAGGTCAAAAGAAAAGTCAAAAATACTAACGCTGACAATATCTG